>NC_056734.1:900806043-900938543 GCF_019279795.1 Protopterus annectens | reverse complement strand
CCAAAGGGGAGATGAGCCCCATCCCCTGAGGTGGTTACACCCAAAGGTGGTGCATGACCAGTGGACGAGGAGGTCCCAGGGTGGGTCTCAGATGTGCTGGGGCCCGGTGCCATGGCATGATGAGGTGGGAGAGATGGTTCCGCTGGGACCAGCCTTCCCAAATGTGCTATGGTGTTACAGTTTTAGAACATATGTGAGTTAGTAATAATCAACACAATCCAGGATTAGTTATAACAGCATGCATAGATATTCCCATTAACCCAAAACAACAGATTTGGGACCAGCTGCATAACAAACAGAACACATGCATATATGGAACCACAGTGGCCATTACAATGGCATGCAGGTTACATTGATAGCAAAAGGCCACCAATGATAGTATTTCAACATGGAACATTAATAGAAACACATTTCAATATTTGTTGAACAATAGGACATATGCCCCAACAGTAGGTTTGGTGTAAAACATACCCATTGATTTGTGTGTTTAGATTATTGTTGCAGATATGGTGGGGGGAATGTCAATTAACAACATGTATATCCTTGCAGTACTCACAACTTTAATGAGCATTGCTCTAATCATTACTCCACAGGTATTATTACAATCGCTATGGCCTTGGTTTGGCAGTGGTATGTTTGTACACAGTGTATACTTCAACTGTCTTATAGCTGCATTTTACTTCCTTTAACTGGTAGACCTGTGGGAGGAATGTTTGTTAACACTACCTGACTGTTTCTACACATATTCCCAGATTCCTAGTTAAAATTATGGATACAACTTAGTACCACTCCCGGGCTTCGAACCATGGCTGTGTGTACTAAAAATACAACAATTTGTGTTTCATCAGAGTGAGTTATTTAGAAAGTGCAGTTGTTTCATTCAGTGTTTTCTAAGTCTCTCTTGGTTGTACAATCTGACCTTGAAATTGCAACATTCTTATACAGACATTCCTAGACATAATGTTTTATGTAGCACAGTGTGAGAAACATTTGACACAACAGTACTATTCACATATCAGATTTTGGTGAATACAACATGCAAGGCCAAACAATACCAGAATAAACACAACCTGTCCAGGCAGTTACACTTTTATATAAATATGATCTGTATGGGAGTATTACTGTCATATTGTCTGGTTTATTCAGTACAAACCATACACATTTTTTATACTGCCAGGTGACATTTTACTCCTTTATATTTATTTGGTATGACTACTACAAGCAGGATTGTTACGCACCAGCCTCGCGACACAGCCTTTGCAACCTGCTGGCATGGGCTTCCTGATTCACAGCCCAATCAGCTGCAGCTGTAATGAAAAAAGAGAAACATTTATGCATACCTATCCATCACATACACAGGCTGGACTTTGGTAAACAGTTATTGCTATGAATACTTACACACTGCTAGGACATCTCCCCTGTCTCTTGCTTCTTGGACCCACTGTTCCAAGAGCTCCCTCTTCCTCTGTTTCAAGTCGGCATAGTGGTGCCAGACCTGCTCATCCAGTCTGAGGGATACCAGTGGCACTGGTGAGATCATGGGTGAGACTTTCCCAGGCTTCTGCTTTATATTGGGAGCCCTGGTACTGGTCCTGCAGCAGTCTCAAGTCATGTTTTTTTACCAGGAGTCCTACCATGACCTTGGAATCCTGTATACACCAGTGCTGTGCCTAAAAGCACATGCCCTCTCCAACACTTGCCATACTGCCTACAGTGGAAAGCTACAACCAGTTGTAAGCTGTATTCCCACCTGCAGGGGTTTAAATATGGCTGAATCCCCACCCTTTGCCATGGTTGGATGGTTTTTAAAATGCTGAGCTAAGCTAAGCTACAGGCAAACCTGCTTAGCTAAGTTTGGCAGTGCTTAAAGGGACAGGTTCAACATTGCTTACAAATGGGCAAATCCACTTAGCTGGGATATTCATTGCTTAGTATTCATATGCACACAATGCTTACACCTGGTCAGCATAGCTGTGCAATGCTTAGCATTGCTTATTTTTTATTATATTGGTTTACCACCTATATGGGATTGATTCATCATTCATTACATAATATAGATTTATTTACCTACCCTGACACCCCCCAATGTGCTGTGATTAATTTATTCTTGTGTGACTATACTGTATGGGGCATTTGTGATTATATGGGGGTTTCACTGACACGTCACATCTGGGCCTAACACACTACTCTGGTGTTGAAAAATAAGTTACTTCTTACATAAATATACAACAAATTAAAATTGTAATGTTTACACATACAAAATGGAAATGGATTTGGTGAGACTTGAACCACCATGAATGGCTACATGCAAGGTTGACACTCTAAGCACTGCACTATTGGACTTATGCTTATGTTGGTTGTCTATTGCTTTTTAACTGATCATGCCGTTTCAGCTCAGCTAAGTGTAGCTAAGCAATGGGCACACCTGTGCAGCTATGCTTAAACTTTATTCTATATATAAAAAAATGTATTTATGTTTTTTACTTGTACCCTTCAAAATATCCATGCTAATGCTGACTTGTTATTCTATCACCTTTCTGGCTTTGTAGGGACAATTGCCCTTGTGGCTTTGTCCAGATTTTTTACCCTGATGGTTGGGAATGTTACGAGCATTCTTATTCCTGCACAGCTTCTTGCTGAATCTAGGGGATAGTCTCCTTCTTTCATCTCTCATAATATGCCTCTCCATTTCTATTAAATGAAGCAGGACTTTGCTTAGATAATTCTAGCCTAGGCTGAAACCATCTTCTTGCTCTCTGTTTTTTGTTCTTTCCCTAGCTGTGTGATTCTAACTGGACTGTCATGCATGATGCTCTTCATATTGATGACTGCTGCAGTAGCCTTAGCTACATGGGTTATATCCTGCCAAGGATATAAAAGCTGGCCAGCTTCCAAAGCTTCAGGGCATATTCCATGCACCCAACCTGTCAGGCAGCTTGAGCTGAGCTAAATAAAAGTTTGGGCATAAAGTCCTTTAGAGCCGAACTGATGCTGAAGAGTACGCTCCTCTAAGTTTTTTGAGGATCGACAATTTGGCTTGTATTTTCCTTATCTCAGCAGATAAGTTCTCTTTGAGGAAAAAACTTTGATTTTCTTATTTTTTTACTGATGCTTTATTACTTTCCTCTTCAGTGAAGTTATTTTAAATACAGGAGTGTTGTGTTTTAATCAATTGTCTTGAGACTGTAACGTGTAAATGGAACACTCATTGCTTCTGTCAGTTTAAAAGTAGTGTTATCTAACTGATAAATTATGTGCTGTGGAGAAATCATGCTTAGTTTGAGGTTGTGGAGCTGCCATAGTGTTTGAAAGTGCTTTTTACTACATTTTTTTGTGTTAAAAAAGTAAGGTGGCCTAAAAAAGTTGGGTGACACAGTGGTGCAGTGTTTGGCATTATCACCTCACAGCAACAGGTTTGCTGGTTCGATTCTTGGCTCTGATGCCTTCTGTGCAAAGTTTGCATTTATATGGGTTTCTTCCCACATTCCAAAGATGGCATCTGGAATGTTTCTCCCTGGGACGCTGCTGAAAATGGCTGATGTCCCAGTTGGGCTTTCCTGGTAAACAAATGTTAAATAAATAAACTTTTGTGGTTTGGTAGTTTTGCGGACATTGTTGCCTGCTTTCTCCAGGATAGAGGTACCATTTTTGGCTTGACCATGGCGCAGATTGTCACCATAGTTTTTGCAGATTAGTAGTTTTGCTGATTTTGTTGTCTTCTTTCCCCAGGGTTGAGGTACCATTTTTGGCTTGACCACGGCACAGATTGTCATTGTCACTCTCATGGTTGGTCCTTCTTCCAGCCCCAAAAAGAAAAAGTTAGTAAACAGCTTTTGCCACCACAGCAGGCTAACAATTTGCTTCAGCCACAAGGAGTGACTCTGCTGTGGTCATTTGTTGTATTTCAGAGTACTCATTTTTTACCTCGGTTTCCTGTGGTGTAGCACCTGTTAGGCTCCCCCCAATGAGTAAGGGAGAACCACTCTTGTCGGTCATGGGAGATAGAGCAAAGAAGGTTTCCCTGTTGTGTCAGAGTGCTGTGCTCATGCCTGGGGAAGCAGCAACTGCCATTAGTAACAAAGTTGGCCCCATTTTTCCTGGCAAAAAGAAAAAGAAAACCAAACATGTATGTACCCCTCATCAAATTACTTTGGATAGAGTAGTTTACTGGGACTGGCTCTGGGTTTGACTCAGGCTATTGATCTTTCTTGTAGAGTAGTGTCTAGTAAAAGAAAGAGAGATACCTCCTTTCTTGAAGAGATTCAAGATTCTGAATCTGACCAGGAAGATACAGGGACAGATTCAGGGTTTTATCCTCAGATTTCTGATTTAAACTCAGAAGGGAGCTCACTTTCTGATTCTGCCTGTGAATATTTCTCTTTGATACTATTACTAGAATCATACCTCTCAACCTGGAAACATCAAAAAATCTGGACAAAGGCCCATAAAAAATAGGTACAAATTTGTACGCTGATTAACATAAAATGTACATGCATAATTATGTAACCCCGCCCACTCCAGTGGAATTGTGGGATACCAACTTTGAAAAGCAAACTGAAGAACAGACAATGAAAATATCGTCCGGGAGTCCCCCTACAGCCATTCCAATGTCCCCATTACTTGGCTATTTAACCCCATTTACCATAAACACTAATGTGCATATTGCTTTACTTCTACAATGATTTGGATTTTATTTTATATTTTATAGCACAAGCACTAACAGACATCTGCTAAATAAAGCAATACAGTCTCACAATGAACAGACTTAGCATAAAAAACGTGTCTGCCCTTAAAACTCCCATTCACTGAAACTGCACTGAAACCCACATCCAAAGTAAATGCATCTGGCGGATAAAGATTACCTTTGGTATGCCTTCAAATCATAGGCCCCTTGCACACAAAACATAAGTGTGTTCTTTGATACTCCTTCCTGACTGCATTAAATTATATTCCTTGTATAATACAGTACACTTATTAGAGTTTGTTTTAAATTTGTTTTGAACATGTTTCCAGTAAGCAATGAAACAAAATGCATGAACCAAAAATGACAAACCTGCCCAATTCAGAACATTTCCATCATAAAAGTCTACTCAAAGTACTTCTACAATCCACCAGTATCAGTAAATATGCACACAATCTCTGCAGAAGTAAAAGTCACCTAAATAATTGCACATTAAAGATATCTGTAACTAATGAAGAAGTTTCTGCTAGCAAACAACTTTAAATTTCATTGCTTCATCTACGAGTAAATTGCCTGTTGCCCTTGAAGAATAAACTGCCTATATTGCATTAAAAATGATTAATTAGAACTATTTATAGCAAAGCAATACCCCATAGATTAGGTCAATGATGCAAAACTGTTTTCAAACAACTTATTATGCTGTACAGATGTGACACATTTATCGGTGAGAATAAAATTGTTTACAGGTAAGCACTGAATACCTAGCATACTGTAAATGCAAATAACCCCTTAAGAACATACTTTTTTTAGCTGCATGGATTCTGAATGCCCATGACATTTTGCTTTTCAAATCTTTATGGGTACATTCAGGTAAATAAAATAAAATCTCACTAGCTGCAGATATGCATATTTCTGCCTATTTTTTTTTTACCTCAGTAGTACAGGATAAGTGGATTATTTGGCTATTCTGTAGGAACATGGAGCTTAAAATCTAGCCTGGTGTTAATGAGCATTAAAGAGCCTGAACGATATCCCAAATAACATCCAAGCAATAAGGTGAAAGTCACACAGACAAAACATTCACTAAAAACTACAAGAAAAACTACAATGTCTACACTGCAATAAGGAATTCTATCAGATGATTGTATAATACAAATGTCAGCTATAATAGCATAGAATGTAATTTCTGGTGTACTGTATGTCTTGTATATTTTTTGTATAATTTATTGCATAAGTTTTGTATAATTTCTTGTATAAGTTTTGTACAATCTCTATATGTGGAGCTTTTCACCCCGGGCCTCCACTGAAAATGGATTTTATCCCAGTTGGAAGTTCCTGGTAAACAAATGTAAAATAAAAAAAAATAAATAAAATAAAATAAAATAAAAGCCTAGCCAATGCAAGAGTCTTCACTGTATGATACGTTAAAATTGCAGTTGTGGAGGCCCATAGGATATATACAAATAACCCCTTAGGGGCATACAAGTGATTCATTTACATGGTTTCTGAATGCCTTTCACAATTTTATCTATTATAATATAGTTTTGTGATGGTCTATAAAACTGTAGAACTGGCACATCAGACAATATAGTACTTGTGCAGTCTGACAAAGGTATTATTTTAACTTCCAGACCAAATAACCATTAATAATATGCTCACTGCTGCTGTCTGTAAAACGTAACTTAGAGAGCTAATTTCCTGTTCTTCAGTAACTTGAAAGAATGTAGGAGCTAATCTATCATTCAAATTAGGTGAATTGCTACATATTTAAACACTGACCAGTGTGAGTTCATCAACATCAGAAAACCATATTCTGTACCCATCTAAAAGGCATATGCTTAATCATTACAAGAAAGTCATTGCATCACTTTATAACTTATTGGTCTGATTCACTATTGAATACAATGCTATATTTTGTACACTTTGAAGAAGTCAGATGAAAGAACTTGAAAAGGACCACGATTCCTAGAAATATCAAATGGACAGAGAAATTAATTTATTCAAAGGACCTTCAGAGGTTATCACTTTCTTCTGCTTCTTTCAGTTATTAATAGGTGACCTCTTTTTGTTCTCTAAGGAAATGTCTGATCTGGTTCTGTCAGAAAGTCTATGGCTGGAATGCACTGCTGAGAAACCAACACCCGATAAAGAGACTTTATATTAAGCATTTATTTATTTATTTATAATATTAATTAACTGGGGTAGAACACTGAGCCCATTGGATTATTTCAGTCTTAACCCATAAGTGCAGTAGCAGAGAAAGGAATAGACACAATACACATCACCTTCCAAGACTGTGGAATAAGCTTCCCCACACAGCCACAAGAACACAGTCATTAATTTCATTTACAAATAATCTTGATATGCATGTGGAAAGGTGAAAATATCAGCTTGAGGCTATGGCAATCAGGCTTTTGAAGGCTACAGTATCACAGGTTTCAAAGCTGAAATTACAGGCATAGAATGCTTTCTGATACAGCTGCATGTTGTTTTTTTTCTTTTGTTTTTGTTTTTGTTATTCAGCATTAAATTTTTCGAACTTATTCACAAGAAGTTATGAATTAAAAAACAAATTTTTCTTGTTTTCTAGTGAAACTTATTTGAGAATAGACATGTTCCCTTAAATCTGCTAAGAATTGTGGAAATAATGTGAGTTAAATCTCATGCATGCCACGTCGTATGTTTAAACATTAAATAATATAGTTTACTTAATATTAGTAAGACATTTCAGGCAAATGTTATTGTGTACTGCATTTATTCCTCTGGCATCAGTTTTGATACAAACTACAATATTATTTTGTACATTGTTATGTTTATATATAAACTAACTGCTTCCAGTTGTTTTGACAGTAATCGCATTTTTGAAAGTAGTTTGTGGAATGTACTACCATACGACTATGCCTGCTATGAAATAGCTCCCAAAACAGGAGTGTAGAAAAAAGTGTTACTTACTGTTTTATGTTACTTCTGACATAACCCTTTCTCTTGTCTGCTGATGTCAGTGATGCACACATTCATTCACTTTAACAAATGCAAAAGAATGAAATTACTGAAGCTCAGTTAGGTGAAACGCTACAAAATCTACAAACCGACAAGTGCATGTAAAGTGAAAAATAGCATTGCTCTGGCAGTCCTCTGCCCGAATGGCAGAAAGTAAAGTAAATCCTGTGTTCTGCCTGACCGGCAGAAGTAAATTTTAGATGTGAGCATGGATAAATCTTTGATGAAAATGGCAGCCCTGTTCAAACAGATGCGCGGAATGCTGATGGAGCTGACGTCATCGCGCACGTGATTACATCACCTCCGAAAGTGCAAAAATTTTAAAAATAGATCCGAAAAATCGGAAATAATGGGGTGCCAATCTGGAATCGTGGCACCCCATTATTGGGACCCCAAAACACGGTAAAAACCGAGTTATTCAGGACAGTTGAGAGGTCTGGCTAGAATATCCCATTGTTTTCAGTGGGAGAACACTGAGGTTTCTCAGTCCCTCAAAAATACTATAAGTTGTTACAGAAGGTTTTTCAGAACCTACACTCATTCCTGCTGTCCTGTCTGCTTTAGATGATGCATGTCTTACTGCCTGCAATTTTCCTGATAGTCAGACAGCTGTCCCTAAAAAGGAAGATAGGATGTATAAAGTTGCTCAGTCTTTTAAATTTTTTATACACTATTCCCAAACCTGACCCAGCAGTTATAGCCTTGAATCCTCTGTGTATAATCAATTTTTTTATTTCCAGTCCTACTATTTCTAAGGATGGGAAAATTATTGATACATATGGGAAAAAGTGTATACTTCTGCAACTTTGAATTTCAGAATTATAAAGTGTCAGTCTCATATGTTAAAGTTTATTCTAATACATTGTGAAAGTATGGCACATGTTTTATCTACAGTTTTCTCTTGAAGAAAAATCTGCTATAAATAACTTCAGTTTCTTATATTGCATAGGTCACTACTCTTTTTTGCAGTGTGTTGATACTTCTTCCAGGGCTATGGTGACTGGTATGATTTTAAGGAGGTTTGCTCATCTTCCTTCTCAGAACCTTCCAGATGATGCTAAAAATAAAATTTTAAATTCTCCTTTGGGTAGAGATTTAGTGCTTGTCCCCTCTGCTGCAGAGGTGATCAAAAAGTGTAATGAAAGGAGCAAGCTGATTCAGACAATCTCTAAGAATTTCACCCCTCCTTTTCTAAATAGTCCAAGGGATTTTCCTTCTCCTCATCCAGCAAATAAAAAAACACAGAATAAACAGTCTCAAAAGAATTCAGGTAAACAGACATTTAAGAAAAAGTGGCAAAGAGGTTCCAAAAAGAAGTCTCAAACCTCACCAAAATAAGAACACTCCAACAAGTCTGAATGACCTTGTGACCCCTCCTAACCTGGCCATCTTTCTCTCCCAGTAAGTTTGAATCTCTAATTTTTTTCTCTTTGCCAACATATTGTTTCAGACAAATGGGTTCTGAAAATCATTCATCAGGGTTACAGATAGCAATGTGAGGAAATTCCTCCTTTCCAGAGGGCCATTCCTCATCCTGCAGATCAGACTGTTTTGTTTCCACATGTTCTTCCTCACACACTGTCCTAATAAGTGATAAAACCAGTTCCTCCTTCCCAGGTGGGGAAGGGTTTTATTAAAGGATGGCCCTTCTGGATCCTTTTTTCCTAAACCTGTTTGTGATAGTGCCCAAATTCTGAATGAAGTCAGTTAACTACCTGTTGACTCTTATTCCTCTTTCAAGTTTCCTAATGATTATAGAAATAAAAGAAATGTATTGTCATTATCTTATTCATTCAAATTTCAGACATTTCTTAAGTTTTGTGTGTCTGGATCACATTATCAGTTCTCTGCCTTACCTGTTGGACTGTCCACTACATCAAGTGTATTCACAAAGTGTCTAGCAGCAGTTATAGCTCATTGCAGGCTACAGGGTAGCCCCATTTTTCTGTCTTTAGATGACTTGCTTCTCGTTGCAGATTATTTTTCAAAATATCAGGAGGCTGTCTTTTTCTTGAGTGAGAGATCTCTTGCACAAGCTGGGATTTCAAGAGAACATTCAAAAGTCTTTCTTGACTCCCTCAAACAGGATTGTGTTCCTGGGGTGTCAAATAGACACCTCAGTTCAAATAATTTTTCTTTTAAAGGAACAAATAGATCTTTATTTTTAGATCTATTTCTAAGGTCTTCCACTCAGACCTCATTCACTGTGAAGGAATACCTCAGGAGTTTGGGTCTCATGGGATCTATGATTCTCATGATACCCCTGGCAAGACTCCACATGAGAAAAATAGAGTGGTATCTGAAATGTCTTTGGTCCAAACATCAACACCCTTTATCTTTTCATATCCCAGTAGTGGTGTTTATCAGAAGATAAATCATTGGTGGAGACAACAGACATACTTAAATCAAGGTCTTCCCTTCTCACTCCCTGCTCCAAACCAGTCAGTCACCACAGATGCTTCAGAGTGTGCTTGTGGAGCAGTTTTAGTAGAGATAAAAGTGTACATTGGACATTAAGGACAGATGCAGACATATAAATATCAGGGAGATGCTTGCCCTGATCAAGGCACTCAATTCTCCTAACCATCTTTTGTCTCTGGGACCTCTTCAGGTGGTAACAGACAATAACACATATCAACAAGCAAAAGGGACCTAGGTTGTACCCCCTTTGCTGACTAGCCATGTTGGCATGGGTTATAACTTCACAGAACAATCTCACTCTAAAGACATTCTATCAGAACAAAATTGTGTGGCAGACAAACTGAGCTGGACCAGGGTAAACTCTCACAAATGGAAATTAGATCCAGAGGTCTTCCAAAATTTTATCCATCTGTGGGGAATTCCTCAAGTAGATCTCTTTGCCTCCTTTCTGAACAATCAACTGGCAATATTCTATTCCAGGACTCCATGCAAGGAGGCCTGAAAGGCAGAGGCCTTTTCTCTTGTTTGGACAGGAATGTTTCTGTATTGTTTTCCACCCGTTCCACTAATATCCAGGGTACTTCTGAAGATTCAGAAGGAATCCACTGAGGTCATTGTGGTGACTCCCTTCTGGCCCAGGCAACCATGGATCTTCCTTCTTTTGGAAATGGTCAGGGGCAAATACCACAAGCTTTCTCATAGAATGGATCTACTCACACAAGAACATGGATGTTTGGTACACCCCTGAATCAATAATCTTCAAATGACTGCCTGGATGATAGGGTCTTAATTCCTTTTTGGCACCTGTTTTCTGAGGATGTGCAGCAGGTAGTAATGGAGGCAAGAAAGCCCACAACTAGAAAATCACATATTAGGAAATGGAAAAGGTTTTCTAACTGGTGTCAAGAACATAACCAGCACCAATTCAGAGCTAGTTGTCCTCTGGTTTTACAGTATTTGTGTGAGTTGCTATCCTATGACCTTTCTTGTTTCTATATCAAGGTTAATTTCTTGGCCATTTCAGCATATCTGCCCATGGATCCTCCTCTCTCATGCAGTCACATGTCAAAATGTTTTTAAAAGGGATGTTGCATAAGAAGCCTCCAAGTAAATTGCTGGCCCGTCCTTTTTTGTGTTAGAGAAATAAACACTTTTTTCATTTTAACCAGCTAATCTGGCTGACTTGAGGCTCTTAACATGGAAAACAGTTTTATTGATTGCACTGACCTCTGCAGAAGGGTATGTGAGTTGCAAGCTCTGATGGTGAGTCAACCTTACTTCATTTTCCACAAGACCAGCATTTACTTGAGAACTATTCCTTCTTTTATGCCTAAAGCGGAACCCAAGTTTACTTTAACTTAATCTATCCACCTTCCTATTTTCTTTCCCTAAAAATGAGGGAGAAAGGATATTCCATATCTTGGATGTCAACAGACAGCTGAGGTACAATCTTGACAGAACTAAATCTTTCAGATCACTGGATCAATTGTTTAATTCTTGTGAAGGTAAGAAGAATGGACAACAGTTGTCAAATCAGACTATTTCCAAATGGTTGAATAATTACCTTTTGTTATAATCACCATAATCAATTTATTTCAGCCAGGGACAAGGCTTACTCTACAAGGACATTGTTTTCATATATGGCTCTTTGGAAAGGGCTGGATTCCAGAAGTATTCCAGAAGATGTTACTTAGTCATCTGTATATATAAGCACTATAAACTGGATTCCTTTTCTAGGTCTAGATCATGCTTTGCTAGGACCATTCTCAAGGAACTCCTGGACCCTACTCTTTTGACATCCCAAATAAAGCTAGCTATGGTGGTCTACCCATATAGCTAAGCCTACTGCAGCAGTGATTAATCTGAAGAGCATAGTACAGTTGTTTAATATGAACTCACCAAAACAGTAGATGCTGGAATGATTACTGCTGCAGTAGCCACTCCCTCCCTACATGTTTATGATGCATTTTTTTACGCCAGGGTGTGGACATATATTTTTTTGCTATTATTTGCCTTGTCCTTCTCTGCTGAAAGTTCCAGAATTTCACATTCTCACATAACCTCTATGCAGGTCTCCCCTGGATGCATTGTTTCATGCTGTCATATTGTCTAGATCGGAGTTTCCACGCTAAACCCTTCACTTTTCAGTTAGTCTAGCACTTCCTTTTCTGTTTTTTGATTGTCTGCGCCACTAAACATTCTGTTTACAATGCATTTCCTTTTTTTTTTTTTTTTTTTTTTTTAATTATTTCCTTTATAAAATTTAACATGCTCAGAATTATTTTCCTGTATATCTCTTCAAATATCTTTGGAGCTACAGTGGCCATATTGTTAACACAGTTTTCTTTTTAGCATAAATATTATACCGTATATTTTTCTTACTCAAGTCCACACTTTATTTTCATGTATTTTGATAATGCCTGGGTGTTGTTCATTGTCTATAGTATGCCACCAATCACGTTTTTCCAGATAATGCAGTGGGTGTGACACATATTATTTTCATCTTAATTGTTGTA
Organism: Protopterus annectens; assembly: GCF_019279795.1. NCBI lineage: Eukaryota > Metazoa > Chordata > Ceratodontiformes > Protopteridae > Protopterus > Protopterus annectens. The sequence goes on along the minus strand of NC_056734.1, from coordinate 900,925,925 downwards.
TTAAAGAGCTTAACATTTTATTTGTAGTTTTTACTGTTTGTTTGTTGCAATTTCTACCTTGCTCTTGCTAAATATCATATTTTGGAAATTCTGGACTTATTGCATAGTAGACAATGTATAATATTTTTCTTATCCTCAATCAACTTTATTGTATCTGTGCCTCCTGCTAAGCCTATCATTTTTTGCTATTATCTTTTGTGGAATTCATATTTCTTCTTCTTGGGGTGGGGGGTATGGCCTAGCTCTGTAGTAAGGATATTTCACATTTTGAGGATTCTACCCTGCCTTTTTTCCAGTCGTGACCCTACTGTGTATGCCTAGAGTAGGTATTTTTTATACTAGAACCTGTGCATCCAGTCTTTTTGTTTAGTTTTTGACCTACCTTTCTTCATAAAATATAGAATGCAGTCTATATATCATTGTTAGCAAGGTGGGATTTTGTAAAAACAGAGTGCACCATGTGAAAGTACTCACCAAGACTTGAGGATGAATTCAGTTTCAGCAGTGCTGCTCTTCTTCTCTTGTTGATTTGATCCCTGGCCTGCAGTGAGGGTGGATAAGTGTTAAATGATTTTTGATATAAAGTAGATCCAGAACAATGTAAAAAAAACTAAGTAAGCACAGTGTGGAGTTGTGGAGAATTTACTCATAGTGCAATCATGTGCAAAATGAAGATTTAGATGGGCAGCAAAAATCATCTTAAGCTATGTGAAAGCTGTACATAGCAAGTAAAATGGATAAGTATCAGATGAGTTTTAATGCAGAATGTACAAAGTTATTTACTTTATGAAGTCGACTGAACAAAACCATGCATGCAAGGATCAACATAACTGGGTAGGATGGGGGAAAATGGACCCTGGGTATTGTATTCAGTTTTAAGCTGAATCATGTTGCATAGTATAACAGACTATTGAGGAAGGCTATCAGAATGCTTGCGTATTAAATAGGTAGACTTGGGAGATTATTGAGACAGTCTTGTGTTACACAAGCCATTGGGATCCAGGTATGTAGCAATGTGAATTAATAAAATGGCAAAGACAATTGATAGTTGCCATTTGAAGAAATGCTAGGAGTGCTTTGCCAGTGCACCTTTGTGCAAAAGAAGAAAAGCTGACTTTATAATATGGACATGTTTTATTGACTAAAGGGAAGGAGAATGGATGTAAATGAAGATTAAGAATGACCGAGTGAAAGGGCACAGGCAGTAGCCACAAGTGATAGGGTTCATGAGCCAGCTTTGACTGTTCTCTCCTACCCTCCCATGATAGGCTTTTCCAGCATCTTAACCACTATTGGAACTTAGTTATCTGGTTCACAATATTTTTTTATCCTTCTAAAGAGCTGCCTGAAGAGGCACACAATATGTGGTGTCAAAATGAAACAATATATTTTTCGGTTTCAATGAACAGCTACTGCATTGATGACATTCTCATTAGTGACATTCTCAAAAAAGCTTCAAGCTAAGTGTCGGAAAAATAAAAACTATGAACTTGCATTTGTTAGTATAAACACAGCATCAGAATTTTTATAGCTTTTTAGTATCTGTCACACAAATTTTAAAATATAATTTTTATCAATGAATGAAAGTGGTACAGTTAAAATTCAGATTCTTGTCATAAAATAATTTTGCAAAAAAAACTTTTTCTACTGAGGTATAGACCTTTTAACGTATATCTGAATAAGTAATACTGCCATACTGTCAGCTAATGGTAGACTGTACAGAACAGACTTAAAATATATGATGGAGGATTTAGTAATACCACCGTGGTCCACAGCAGAGATTTCTGCAGTGTGCTATATGTTTACATTCTCTTATTAACTGCAAAGATTAGGCATGTGGGCAGTCAGCTGACGTCCTCTTTAGACAATTCTCTCAAGCTTGCGTAATTATTCAGAGCACTTTTCAGGTCATCACCAGTACATGAAGGTGACATACATTTATTATAACAGTGGTCAGACCTTACTTTATCAGATCATCTTATACTGATATGTATATTTCAGTCTGTATTCAAGCCATAACATTCAAGATTTCTACTTTTTGTTTAATTTCACACATTAAAACATGTGAGCACACTCTTCTGTAACTTGCCTTGCTGCATCATATTTAGCTTTGAATGTACCTTGACCTTTTATTAGCACAAGAAATTCCTTCAGGCTAGTCAATGTTATTAAAGGTATATAAATTGGCAATGCTAGCTTTGAAAGACAATTTGATGATGTGGGTGGACCAAAATATGACTCAACATGCATTAGTACAAACTGGATTTGCAAGCTCTGCTTCCTCATATTGTCAAAAGAATTGTCATATGTTGATATTCCACCCAACTTCTTCATCCTCAGGTGGCTTTAACGTAATATGTCTTCAATATATCACATGCACATCTGAAATTTTAAATAGGCACAGAGGTATTAGGATTAACTGTTTTAAATACAGAGAGGTCCAAGTAAGTGTACCTGGACAATAACATTTTTTTTTGTCCTTTTTATGGCTGCTGTTAACTGCAAAAGATCATATGTAATAGAAATTAAATATAGTTTGTGACATTTGGAGGTGGAACTCCTGCACCAGTAAAAATGGGCATTGTGGCCCTAAAAGGATCGAGTGTATTTGCAGAATGGAAACTATGAAACAAATACCTAATATATTTTGAAGTATTTGGAGGAGATGGTGAATGCTGGCATATGAAGATTAACTGTACTGCCTCCAAAGTAACTTACAGCATTTGTATGAGACCAGGGACTTCTGGAGAGCACTGTAGCTGTTAAGGAACTATGGGTAATTAATCTGTGTGGGTGAAGAGATTGTGTAACGATGGTAATAGTAACCGAATGTTGATGTGAGAGAAGGGTATTGGATAAAGGTCTGATATTGGTTCTTCTGGCAGACAACACAAAACACACATTGCCACATACCTGCTGCATCTTGGTTATGCAGGAATATTTAAACAGTAGATAAACAAGTGCTTGCTTCTGTAATCATGGATGTATAGATTGGAATAATGGATAATAATGGGAATTCTTCCTATTTCTCACTACTACACATCACCCTTTTAGCTGTACCTACAAATGTCAATAACATTTGGGACTTGTGTAACACAGATAGTCTTCACCTGTTTTCTGAATCATCCCCATCCAAGTTAGTAAAATGAAAGCACTAGTCAGTAATTTTTATAACATATTGTATTGGTATTGCTTCTTATTATTTTTGTCTGTCATCATATAGACTTTGAAAACTCAAGCAAAATCCATTAAATATACAGAAAAAAATCATAATTTATAATGTAACACCAGTGTGTGCAATCTTGGAGTTTGATATAAGTAATATAAGTAATATAATGTAAGGGCTTTGCTCACATAAAATATTTGTGCATGCTTTAATGAAAACAGACTCAATGAATAAACGATAACTGTTTTATTCAACCTCTCCAGTCAGTGCTTGAACTTATCTTTTGTGGCCTGTTCATTTTTTTGTCTGACCCAAGCTCAATTTAAATATTTTCTTCACTTTTAACTCACTATTGCTTTGCTAATCAAAATAATGTTTTTTTTTTTTTAAATATACAGTTTTTGACACTCTCAGTTATACATTCTTCAATAATCTTTATGCATCATTTTGATACTAAACATGTCATTGAATAGGTTTCTGCCTAAATCTTTACACCATATTCTGCAGGATTTGCCCATTTATTTACTTATTTACTTGCTGTGCTCTATCAGCTTATTCTTTCCTTCGGGGGGGGGGGGGCATTCAACAGTCTAGGCAAGAGACCTATGGCCACTAATTCATTTTTGTACAAAAAAAAATATCTGCCCATTTATGAGGAGTGAGTCTTGCATTTGACAACAGAGCAAATGCTGGTCATAAGGATGTCCTTGCCTAACCTCTCTCAGTATGTGACAACAGACTTGTGATATCTCCCTAGTCACAGAAAATGGCCTATGTGCTCCCACAGATGTCAACTACCTGGAGCAGTAGTGTCAGATCCACCTCTATAGCCTTCCTGACCTGTTCTACCTAATACACTAATACATCCTTGCCGGGTCCCTCCATTGCCTATACTGCTAGGCAAAGACAGGCTGGCAGGTTCTTATTCAGGGCTTCATTGCTCATTGCCACAGGAATGGCCAGGCTTTTTGACTGAATGTTATATATTATTGTTTTCTTTCTGAAGTCAATTTTTATTCTATGATTATTCTTTAAAATGTATGTATAAAGAAAAGCCATGTGTTCAAATAAATGTTTTATATTTCAAATCAGTAATATTTAGAGTAGCAAATTGCTATGAACTGAAAGGGCATTTCATTAACATGGTGATCATTGAAATTATTACCCCTGCCCTATCAGTTAATAAAATGGACTGTACTTTCTTTTGAGTTATAGTGAAAAAGAAAGGGTGTAAGTAAGAGAGTGAGAGGGAGCGATAGAGAGAGAAAGAAAAAGGTGGGCAAAAACAAAACAGAACAAAAATATATGAACTCAGTTAAGTACAGCAGCGTATGATTCTGTGAAATGAAAAAAGAATAAAATCATCTATGAAGATCTGGAAATTATCATTAATTCTGAAATACATCTACTAAAATTTTAAGTTAAGCAATACTCTTAGGCTTTCAGAAGTCTGAATTTCCTAACTTGGGTGACCTCCCTAGAATTAATCAGCTGTTCTAAAATTAAAAAAAAATGTAGTGAAGTCATAGAGGTAAAGCTTACTGTGTTCTCTCAGTCTGAATACTAGCATTTCCAGTTTTGTGCTTTAAGGCTATATGGCATTTGAAAGTTGACAGTTCTTCACAATGATGCATTTTCCTGGAGTATATTATCTGGTGTTTGGCATGCATTCAAATTTTCATGGCTTGAGGTTGTATGTAATAAACTGGTTACACAGTAGCAGGTAAGGAAATATGAGCACTGTTCAAAAAATGTTGATGTAGTTTTGCAAAATTAAGTATAGTACTGTATAATGCAGTGGTTAATAAAAGCATACTGGTCACCACACACTGTTTACCCTTTCACTCTTTTACTGTAGGTCACAGTTGATTTACAATTCGGGTCATTGTAATTTGTTCCTAATCTATAAAATTTTACAGCCTTTGTTTCAAGCACTTTGTAATGTTTTTCCTGCTTTTATCATTAGCTTCATGATGAGGTTATCCAAGTGATTCTATCCCTTTTTCTTACTGAAGGAGTTTCACATATTAGATCTTATTCTGCACACAAAATTGGGATGACGAATAATAGGTAATTTGATTGTACATGTCATCTGTTCAGATTTTCCTCAAAGATATTCATTGCTTCTTCTTGCTTTCTTCTGCAAAGTGTGTGTGTGTGTGTGTGTGTGTGTGTGTGTGTGTGTGTGTGTGTGTGTGGGTGTGTGTGCGCATGTGCGCCCATGTACATGTGTATGTCTGCGTATATGTTTATTGCTGGTTCATGACAGAATCAAGTTTGTTTGTTATAAAATGAAGAAAATATTATTCAGAAATGTCAAAAGAATGACTTCCGAAAATGCTATATAAACATTGTTAATTAGGTTTTTAACTAAGCTTTTGCTTTAAACAATCAGGCACCATTCTGCATTACTCTGTTGCTTTAAATTGCCAGGTACCAGTGTGTATTAGAGAGGATTACTGCTTAGCTCAGTTAGTAGAACCAATTACCCTTTAGACATTTACATGCAGTGCATACCTCTCAACCTCTTAGATCAAAAAATTTGGACAAAGCCACAAATAAAAGTGGGACAAAGGTCCAAAAATAGGTACAATTTCTAAATATTCCTTTTACAAACAGAAATTTGATAGAATATCAGGTTTTGCATTAGCATGAATTTTCTGAAGGGTATGAAGTCTGAAACTCAAATGTCTGTCATTATTTTCTAACTTCAGTCTTTAATAATTTGCTACTAATTCGCAAGAAAACAACAATTTTATGAAAAACGGACAAAATATGAAGCAAAAATCTGGACATTCTTTGAAAATCTGTACAGTTGAGAGGTGCTGTATTAGAAGAAGACTGTAGCCTTACCAAGTTATAGTGAAAGTGATGTATCGTAAACAGGACAGCTTCCCATGGAACCTCAGTTCTAGGTAGTGTGCTACAATACCAAAAGAATCACTATAGATTACAGTTTAGAAATCCAAGGCAGCTTCCTACAAAGGAATCCAGAGAGAATAGAGTTACTTGGAAGCACCAATGCAATGTGGACATTAATTACTTCCCAGAAGTGAATTATTAGATTGTGTTTGATAGACTTTCTGTTTTTAAGAGACTCTTAAAATTTGAAATAAAGATGGTATATTGTGTGTCACCCCCCACTCTTTGGTTGCCACTACAGAAAGTTATTTCTGTTTGTACTTTTGTTTTTAATAAGAAACATGTATGCCACTAATTTTTTGACTAGACAATTGTGTTTGACTTTACATAAAAGTATTTTATTAGTTTGCGATTGGTGTGTGAAGATGCCATTTCTGGGCATCAGTATTTATGCCAAAAATCTTGATTTTCTTTTCACTGCCTGCATAATGTCCCCTATTTAGAAAACATTCAGATGTTATTGCCATTTGGCCAGTCCCATGGTAAATGCTGTGTTGCTGTTGAGAGGAATGCACCTGTACCATATCTGCATAAAGCCAAGGTTGTTACACCGGAGCAGCTATTACTAACCACACCTGCTGTCACGGAGAGTACAGTGCTATTGGCAGAGCCATGGTAACTCTACAGATTGATTGATCCTCTTTGGAAAACAATGACAAGATGACAAGGGAGTAGCAAGGGAGCACAAATCCCAACTGTCCAGATTTTCATAGAATGTCTAAGTTTTTCACTCTTTTTTTTGTCTGCTCCTCATATCATTTGTGGTTTTCTTGCAAATCATTCAGTACTGGAGTGTGTTTTGGTAATGGGTGTATATAACTTGGTTGGGTAAGGTTGTGATTTTTGTTCTGAGGAAGTCTCTGTAGTGGAGAAGAAAGTGCTTAACTGTTTGTGAATAAAGTTGGTGCCCTTTGGAGTGCTCACGTTCTTCTGGTTTTTCTGTGGTTTGCTGAGTTTTAGTTCTACTGGTTTGGTACCTGCAGGAGGGTGGACGAGCACATTTCCAATCAGGACATTTTTAAATTACTACAACAAATTAATGAACAGTTGGGAGAACATACAACTCAAATCAAAGGTCTGATGGAGAGACCAGCTGGTGGTGTTTCTTTTGGGAGCTTGGGCATCCCTTTAACCCAACCAACCCCAAGCTTCATTGATTTGCAGTCGGAGGGGCCCCCTGAAATAGAGGGGAGTCAGGTGAGTGGACATATCAAAAATAATGAATTTATGCAAAACATTCCTAAGGGAGTACAAAGTTTTATTAATTTTTCTAGTGGGTTTTTGAACAAATGGAAAGAAAACCAATTTTTTTTTTGGTGGTCATGGAGAATATACTGCCGCTGAACAACAGTCCAGTTTAGGTGAAAAGCTGAAACATTTTGAAAACAATTTGCTGGTGTTTAAGAAACTGCAGCTTGAGAATGCATATTTAAACAAGATCATTGAACTAAAACAGGTGCCCCGTGGTTTAAGAATGTGGAGATATCCTAATGGGGTAAAGGCCAACAAGGACTTTTTAAATGATGTGCATTCCTTGTTTGATAGGGCAGGACTTGATCTTATGGCACTCATGATTAAATATAATAGAATCAAAATGGACAATATTGTAAAAGAATTGGAGGGTTTAGACCAGTCTATTAAGGCTGATAATGAGTTCAACAATGCAAAAAAGCTTCCTTTATATCAAAACATTCATGTTCAAATCAATTCCATTTGTAATACAATGTATGCACGAAAGGAGAACAAGTTAAAAAAGATTTAAAAGAATATCAACAGGACCATGTGTATCCTTTTTCCAGAGGGTTTGATCAGCAGGGGGCGGAGTCTGGATGCCGGTAATGAAGAGGTACTGACGAGTGAAGAATCTAACCGCTAGCGAGGGAGATTGCAACGTACGTATTCAGCAGTTACCCAAGAAGAAGTAAGGTGATCGGATCACCTTAGAGACAAGGGAAACACAACAAATGCTTCTTCGTCTTCTTTTTCAAGTTCTGGTAGGGTTCGGCAACAAGAGTTGGTACAGGGGGTGAGGCCTAAGGGCCCAAGGACAAAAAACTACTAAAATATGGCAAAAATCTGGTGCTGCCACCTTTAGGTTTTTTGAGTTGCAGTGGTGGTAATAGTGAGCATGTGGCTCCAACTGGGGGACATCAACAAAGAATTTAACACAAATGGAGTGGGTCATACAAATGAGAAATTTGCCGAACTTGAAGGTACTGTTTTTGATATGAATATTGCTGCTATTAACACCGCAAACAATACGGGTACAGCATTTGACATGTTGAATTGTGTGCTGATTCATCCATTAAATGGGGGGAATGTATTCGTTATGAAGTGACCGAAAATCCTGACATACACAATGTTAAAACAAATGTAATCGGAAATGCTAATGGCCAAATGCATAGCGATTTATCCAATTTTATCTTTGAGAGGGGGGGTTATGGAGTGTGAGACTTTTGTTGGTTGTGTTAACAGAACTGATTGTGGTACCTATGGCATTGAGAATGAAAAATTAAACAGTAAAAATGGGAGCGATGGCAGTCCCATGGCAATGGATCCTGACTTAGAGGGCTGGGAGGTTGGACACAATGTTGGTAAAGAAAAACATAAGCGTGGTGGTCAGGAATTTGACAACACTCTTATGGAATTATCTGTTTATTCTGACACTAGCCAGGGGGTTTTGTCTGACATTGCCGTTTGAAACTATTTAAATGTTATAGAACAGGTTTTTAATGAGCCTGGGTTGGCAACTGGCAATGAAACAAGTTGTTATTATATGGCATTAACTAAAAGCACCGTCAATCAGGGTGACGAAATGTTAAACATACTGGTGGACTGCTTGGATAAACAACTTGAGTTTAACATGGTGGGCCCCAAGATATTGATTAATACCAAAGGGGATTTTAAAATTTACAACAATTCAAAAATGGAAATTAAAGCGGAGCACGAGGATTTCTTAGCAAAAGGATTCACATTTGTCCCCTGTAGAAAAGGAAATTTGGTGGAGTCCCTTATTGATTTAAAGAAATACACAAGAAAATTAAACTTAAAAATTTGGTTTGGGCATGACACAAATATGGGGGGACAATTAAAAAGAAAATGTAAAAAGCCTAGTACTTTTAATCCGCCTTTAAATAAAATGGTGGAATTGTTTGAAAAAAGTTGTGAAACAGAAATAAGGAAAAGGTGTAGGTACAATACACAGGCTGATTATTTGAATGTAACAGAGGAAGAAAAGCAACTCATGCTCCATTTAGTCAAAGACCCCACCAATAGATTTATGAAGCCTGACAAGGGCAGTGGGGTGGTGGTCATGGAGAGAGGTGATTATTTGGACAGTATGAGTAATATATTAATGGAGGATTCATATCATGAAAGTTCTTTTATTAAAATTATGGAGGCATACAGAAAGATCAATTTGGCTTTGGATGACATGGTCTTTCAGGGCCAAATCAATGTAGATGAGTACCATTACCTTAAAAATGAGTATCTTAGGGTGCCAAATATATATGGGATACCTAAGATACACAAAGGCTTGGTTAATGTGAAATTTCGGCCCATAGTGGATGGTAAAAGAAGTAAAACTCATTTTATTTCCAAGTACTTGGATGGCTTGATGCAAAAAGCTTTGGCTTTCTTTGATTATATTAGTAAGGACTCCTGGCATTTCATTAATAAGTTAAATGGTTTTGATCTAACAAATGAGTTTTTTCTGGTTACTATTGATGTAGTAAACCTGTTTTCAGTTATTCCCCAAGATATAGGGACTGTTTGGTTGGAACAACAGCTATATAAAACCAAAATGTTTGATCAAGATGAGATCAATAAAATAATTGTTTTAATGGATTTAGTGTTTAAAAAGAATTACCTATGGTTTGAAGGGATATATTATAAGCAAGTTAAAGGAGTAGCAATGGGCCACTTGTGCCCCCATTTTTGCCAATTTGATAATGTCATACTGGGAACAGGAGTACTTATTCAATAGCCAGTACAGGGACCAAATCACACACTACACCAGATTCCTGGACGATTTATTCCTGATTTGGAAAGGGACCGAGGATAGTCTTAATGAATTTTTAGTATATATTAATAGAACTGTAGAGTTTTTCAAATTCACTTTTGAATACAACAACGAACACATTATTTACTTAGATGTTGATTTAACCATTGATTATTCCGGGAAATTTCTTTAACTAAAATACATAGGAAAAAAAACCTTTTCGAATTCGTTTTTAGATTATGGGAGTTGCCACCCTGATTATCAGAAAAAAAGGAGTGGTAAAAGGCCAATTGATAAGGGCAGCTAGGATGGTTAGTTCAGAAGCTGATTTTTTGATTGAGTTGGATTTTATTTGTAAAATGTTCAAGCAAAGGGGATATCCTGGCTGGCTTTTGGAAAATTTAAATAAAGAGGTTATTTTTAAGCACAGGCATGGGGTATACAAACCAATTTTGGCCTTTGGATTTGTTAGAAATAATAGTTGTAGGAAAGTAAAGGAGGATTTTAACTTGTCTTTAGTGCTAACATATAATGGGATGGCTAACTCCATCATTGAGGTGTCAAATGACCACTGGGATTTCTTGAAGTGTGATGCAGGTATAGGTTATAAAGTTGGAAAACACCCCAAGTACGTTTTTAGAAGAGATAAATGTATTAAGAACATTACTGAGGGGGTTAGACCTACACACAAGACAAATAGATGAGTGGGTAATTTTAAATGTAATGCTTGTTCTTTTTGTCCACACATATTTGAAACTGGGGATTATGTGAAAATTAATGGATATAGGTTGCATATTGGGGGCCACTACAATTGTAATAGTAAAAGGGTGATTTATATGGCTAAATGTCAGAAATGTCCCATTTTCTATATAGGTAAAACTAGTAGGACATTGAAAATTAGAATGGGAGAACATTTAGGTGACATTAAGCATGGTAGGGTAACCAGTGCACTATATGGGCACATAAGCGAACATACCACATATTGTTTCAAATTTTTGGTCTTGCAACACCTCAATGTGGATGAAAAAGGGGATATTTTGGATGTGCACTTGGATGTAATGGAATTAAAATGGCAATTGTTTATGGATGCCTCTAGATTTCCAGGCATTAATGAAACCATTAGTATTGCTAGCATTCTTAAAATTGACCAAATTTCAGGTTAGTTTATTCAAGAACTTAGGTTTTAAAAAAAAACTTTTTAAAAATTTGTTTTTGGTTTGTCAATTTATGTAAACACATTTTTAACATAAACCAATGTAACATTTTGTTTAAATCTTGTTTTTAAAACAATGTGGTGAACTATGTTAACATTGGAAGTTTGATATTGCTTTAAGGATTTTAATTGTTGCTTAATTGAATAATATATGGGTGTATTTAACTTGGTTGGGTAAGGTTGTGATTCTTGTTCTGAGGAAGTCTCTGTAGTGGAGAGGAAAGTGCTTAACTGTTTGTGAATAAAGTTGGTCTCCTTTGAAGTGCTCACGTTCCTCTGGTTATTTTGTGTGTCACCCCCCACTCTTTGGTTGTCACTACAGAAAGTTATTTCTGTTTGTACTTTTGTTTTTAATAAGAAACATGTATGCCACTATTTTTTTGACTAGACAATTGTGTTTGACTTTACATAAAAGTATTTTATTAGTTTGCGATTGGTGTGTGAAGATGCCATTTCTGGGCATCAGTATTTATGCCAAAAATCTTGATTTTCTTTTCACTGTCTGCATAATGTCCCCTATTTAGAAAACATTCAGATGTTATTGCCATTTGGCCAGTCCCGTGGTAAATGCTGTGTTGCTGTTGAGAGGAATGCACCTGTACCATATCTGCATAAAGCCAAGGTTGTTACACCGGAGCAGCTATTACTAACCACACCTGCTGTCACGGAGAGTACAGTGCTATTGGCAGAGCCATGGTAACTCTACAGATTGACTGATCCTCTTTGGAAAACAATGACAAGATGACAAGGGAGCAGCAAAGGAGCACAAATCCCAACTGTCCAGATTTTCATAGAATGTCTAAGTTTTTCACTCATTTTTTTTTGTCTGCTCCTCATATCATTTGTGGTTTTCTTGCAAATCATTCAGTACTGGAACCACTAAATAATAGCATATATTTTGGTTTCAGACTTCTTCTTATCCTTCAGAAAATGTATGCTAGCATACAACTTTATATTCAAGTAATTTTAAAAGTTTATGAGTGCATCATTTAAAAAAAATTCCTGGGCTTTCCCCCACCCCACCTCCACCATTATTTTTATCTTTATCCAAATTCCTTGTGTTCAAAGGCTGAGAGATATGTAGGGATGAAGACCTGAAAGCACACCAGGTAACATTAGAGCACTATGTCCATAAATCTGTGCTACCATTCTCTCAGATCAGCTTTCTGAGGGACATTAAAAGTATTTATGTATATGGAAAAAACTAATTATTAGAACTATGATGAAATAAAGCAGGTATTATTGGTCTGAGTTGATGTTACTTTAAGCTCAATAGGTTTATTTCTCGGTTTCTTCTCTTTACAAAATGATAAGATCTCAGCATACAAACTGTAGTTACATCATTGGGTCAACATACTAAAAGTAAAGTGATTGCTATCTTAGACAATGAAAAATTTAAAAAGGCTTCACCTGCTAACTTATAAAAGTGGGCATTTCAAAGAGACACTGATGTTGCTAAAAAGGGCTGGCACAGAGATTGTCATGCAACAAAAACTATACTTAAATCTGAACAGTCATGATCTATAGTAAAGCATGTGTCCAATTGTAGTAACAGATAGAAAACATCCACTACAGATATACTTTGCTTTAAATGTGGGAAAGGAGCCTCATAGATAGATTGTGCATAATTAATGGTAGCAGTGTTATACCTGTAAAACTAATCATTGAAATCCCTTTTTGATTTGATCTACAAGAATCAGTCAGCTTTTTGCTACTGTGATATAGTATTCCATCTGTTCCTGCAGCTGAACCTACATTTATTTGTCTTAATACTTTATCTACTTCATTTAAAGAAACTGCCATTTCCAACTCATTGTTGTCTTTTTCTGTTAACTTTTTTTACTTTCTGTTTTAACAATCTTCTTTATTTCTTTAAACATTTCTTGTACATATCATACTATAATATTAAAAATCTTTTCCCGGGTTTTTTCTGTTTCTTCTTTTGTATCTGTTATCTCTGTCACTTCACTACACTACCATCTTCCTTTACTAATCTGCTTAAGTAACAGGTTAAACTGCTACAATTCAGTACAGGCATCATTTTCAAATCTAGGTGCTTAGGATCCCCCCCACCCCTTGGCTGACCTGGTGTGACTTAGTGTAAGTTTCTTCATTGTATGGATCTTTTACTGTTTTTTGTGTAACTGAATGACCTGCTGCTAAATTCTGATTCTGCACAGACTGCTCTATTTTTTTTTAGAGGCTCTATAAGTAGCTAGTGACTTTACTGAATTTCTGTGGTAATATTTGTGTTTAAACTGAACCTGTACCTAGAGAAAGTGTATAATCAGAGCTCCTCCTTGCTGCATGTGTTTTTTAATGTTTAAATTGCACACACACATTGAAGAAGTGCTTTTATGACTTGAATAACTTGGGCTAGCTATATTTGAAGTGCTTTTACTGGCAATTTTCCAGTTTTACGATTGTGAATAATTTATTTAGTTTTTCCTGGTATATCTTTAAAATCTGGCAAGTGTTTATTTACTGCATTGCTCTCTTGCTTAGGTTTCTTAGCTATAAATCTTAGTTCATTCTGAAGTATGCTACTTTACCCCCCCACCAAACCTTTCTGAATGCATTATTATAAAATACCTGCCTGTTGTTGCCTTCATGCTTACCCAAGAATCTCTGCTTTTCTCTTTTCCTAGTTGAACTCTACAGTTCCCTACAAAACGGTGTCTACAGAACTGCAATCTGTGTCTCTCAACATTTAAACAGAGTAGGTTGCACACACAAAAAGCATTTGTTAAGCTTTCACTTACGGTGCTTTGTAATTAAGCAGGTCACCATATTGATCAGACATAGGGCTCTTTATTTCTACTTGAGTGGTTGCCTCCTTCCCCTGTAACTGAAGTAAATTTGACTCTTACATTAAGAGCTGTAATACTTACCTTATAGCTTTAGGACACCTTAGGAAACCTTGTAAACTGCAATAGCCTTGCTACTTTCACCCTCGCTACGCTCGGGCTCTCTTTGCTCCACTCCCTGCCCCCAATTATCTCCCACCCCCAGTACCTCTAAATTTATAGTACTATAGCCACTCCCCCACTTTCTAGATCCTATCTGCTTTCATCTGGTATAATTCCACCCACCCCCATTCTACTACCTACATTTTAATAGCACCTATTAGCTTTCATCTGGCATTCTTCCATCCCCCTTCCAGTACCTTTACCTCACCACTCAATCTTCTGGTGTTGCATCACCAGGTAAAACAGTTTCTTAACTCACTAGCTGAATCACAGATAATGATATACTCCTCTTTACTACCCCTCTTGTTCACACCATACCTCCTTACCTTGTATAAAAACCAGTTTCTCACGGGATTTCAGGTCCCAAAAGGCCATACTATCATCCCAGCTGTAAATCCTTCCACCTTCAACCATACTTACAGTATCAGATCCTATCTAACATCTTGTTCAGTCTATCAACATCTCAACCCCAGGCACATTAGCTCTAGATCCAAACACTACCACAAACTAATAAACAAATTCCTGAAGTTCATCACCAAGTATAGACTCAACCTAATACTTGGTGGTGATATTCACCCCAACCCTGGCCCACTCACTTCAGATACACATATCCCCTCTACTTGCAATCTAAGCTACAAACCTACAATTAATAGGCCAACTAATTCTCTCCTAGTCTGTCATCTCAATATTAGAAGCATTAATAAGAAGGTACATGAATTGCATGTACTTCTGGATGCCCACTCCCCTGAGATTCTCTGTTTATCTGAAACCTGGTTAGAACCTATCACTAAAGACAATGAAGTATTACCACCTGGGTACAACATACACAGGCTGGATTGTGCTTCGAGGAAGGGGGGTGGGGTAGCTGTACTCTATAAATCTGAGTTGAATGTCACCATAGATGTAATACAACCTCCTCAGATTAATAACTCAGAGATTCTTGCCACCAAATTGTAACTTAATAAAAATAAATGCATTAATATCATCTGTATGTACATTCCCCCAGGTAACAATATATCTACATTTGAAGATATCCCGCACTGGCTATCATGTCACTACCCCCAAGAAACCCTACTACTTGGAGACTTTAACATAGACTGGGGCACCTGTTCCTCAGAATCCCCAACCACCCATATTAACCTGCATGCATTTACACAAATCATATCCACCCCTACCAGGATAGATAAACCCAACCAAAAAGAAAGTATACTTGACTGGGTACTCATAAACAGTCACCCCCAACTGCACACCTCTGGTACCCCCCTTAATGGCCTAAGCGATCACCTTCTCACATATGTAATTAAGCACAAAACCATTAATTCCCAACAACCCTTACTCAGAAAGGTTAGAAACAATAAAAACGTTGACCCTGCCAAATTCCAGCAAGAACTAAACTCATGTAATTGGTCTATTCTAAAACACCTCCCCTTAGAGGAAGCAGTAGCATACTTTAACAACAAATTCCTTGAGATCCTTGATTTGCATGCACCTGTTCGTTCAAAGAGAACCAAGGCAAAAGCTACACCATGGCTTTCTATAAAGTCTAAACTCAAAATTACCCATAGAAACAAAGCATGGGCTTTATGGCATTCTTCTAAAGACCCTCAAGATCACATTAAATACAGGCAATCCAGGAACTAAACCAAAAAATAAATGTTACAAGACAAAAAACAATACTACTGTAATTTACAGACAGTAAATCAAAATAACCCTCAGAAGTTTTGGGCAGGTTTAAATAATCTACTACATCCTGGACAAACTTCAAATCCAATCCCTGCTGCTATTATTGATAAAAACCCTGAAGATATTTCTGATAATTTTAACCAATTCTTTACTGAAACTATTCAAGCCCCAGCTAGACAACTACCTCCTAGCTCCCCTGGTCCTGAAAGTAACACCCATAGAAACACACTCGCATTCAGCTTCCAACCAGTCGCTACTTCACTTATCCATACCTTGATCAAAAAATTAAAACCCACTACACTTTCTGCTGATCAACTCCCTGCCGAGTACCTACAAAAATCAGCTGATGCTATTGCTTACCCCGTCTCAATACTAATCAATCGATCCATAGTAGAAGCTAAAATTCCCACCATCTGGAAAATATCCTAGGTCATCCCACTTCACAAAGGAGGCAGCTCTACTGAATTCTCCAATTATAGGCCAATAGCTATACTCTCTCCACTTGCAAAGATTATGGAAAAATGTATTCATAGACAACTCATGCACCACCTAATCCAAAATTGCCTTATGGCAGACACTCAGCATGGCTTCCATCCTCATCACAGCACTACTTCAGCCCTCCTAGCCTTTACTAGCACCATAAACCATAATCACAACAATAATTATATATCCTCAGCCCTCTTTTTGGATCTTTCCAAGGCATTCGATATGGTTGATCACCAACTTTTAATCCACACCCTGCAAACATTCTGTCTGGATACTGAAGCCCTCCAGTGGTTTCAATCCTACCTAAATGGTCAACAGCAGGCTGTCTTCTGGCAGAACAAACTTTCTAACCTTCTACCTAACATCCTTGGAGTACCACAAGGCTCTATACTAGGGCCCTTGCTGTTCTCCATCTTCATTAACAACCTTTATACTGTCATCCCAAAAGTCAGCTGTATCCAATATGCTGATGACTCTACTCTGATTTGCTCAGCCACATCTCCAGTAGAGTTATGTTCAGCTACCCAGACCACCTTTAATACAATAGAAAACTGGATTTCTGAACATTGTCTGATCTTAAATCCCAAAAAAAACTAAAATGCTGTTATTTTCACCAACACATAGGTCTACCGCTTTCACCTTTACCATAAAATCAAATGATGGCACAATAATCTCCCCTGACCCATCTACAAAACTATTAGGTGCCATCATAGACAATAATCTAAAATTTGACCTACATGTTAACCAAACTATCAAAACCATCAATAAAAAACTAGGGTCACTTTACAGAATAAAAGCCTTCCTAACTCCTCCAGCTAAAATTGCCATAGGTCGCTCTCACTTTCTTTCAACCCTTCTGTACGCATCCCCTCTACTCTCGAATTTAAACAAGACTGTCCTTAACAAACTCTCAATTTGCTACAACCACATTGCCAGGTTTGCCACTGGGCTGCCTTTTAGGACACATCATTGCATCAATCTAAATCAGCTTGGGTGGCTGGAACTACCCAGCCTAATCCAGTATAACCAACTGATTATGGCCTATAAAATCCTCTAAAATCCAGACAATACTCCTGCACTTAAAAATATTATCACCCCCTATAACAATCCTAGACCGCTTCGATCCTCTAACAAACTACTAATTCAGACTAGCAAAATTAATAACACAGCCGGTGATTCTCTCTTTGCAAACTCTGTAAGTAGATCCTGGAACTCTCTTCCAGCTGATATTACCTTACTTTCCACCTTAGGTCAATTTAAAACTAGACTCAAACAACATTTGTCATTTAACTGGCTATGTCAATGTATCAAGCCTGGCTAACTCTCTCTAGAATGTGTAAAAATCTGTTAACCAGTTTACTGTGTAATTTAATTTAATCCTGACTTGTGCTCAGGATTAACTGTAACCTGTGGAACTAACTTGCTTACTTATGTAATCTCTGTAAATAGTCTGTTTGTAATATGTAATGCTGGTATTATGTAATGCTGTATCTGCTTACCCTTGGAGCTTTTCTCCCCGGGCCTCCGCTGAAAATGGACATGCATCCAGTCGGACTATCCCGGTCAACAAATGTAAAATAAATAAAAATAAAAATAAATAAAAGTAACAATACCTCTCTTTCCTTGTAAAATATATACTTTCTTAACAATTCTTTATTTTATTGGTATTATGTTAAATGTCTTGGCTAGTTCAAGGTTGGTAGTATACATCATTTTACCTCATTCTTTGCTTTGGTAACCTTCTCAAAGAAGTCCTCCAGTGTGATTAGGTTAAACTTGCCCTTGAAAACCCAAACTGATTTGAGTTCAATGTTTTTAGGTTATCTATGTCATCATCTAGGACATCCATGGTTATTCTCTTCATAGTTTTGCATATCAGATTAGTCAGGCTTATGGGTTGATAATTCCCTGGGTAAGTGGATGGTGCATCCTTGTACAGTGGGATAACCAGTGCAGCCCTCTTTTATTTAGCATGAAACTTATTTGGAGACTGTGGCTAAACATGTTTTTAGTGGTATAAATAGTTCATGTCTCATGCTATTAAGAAAGCATCCTGGGATATTATTGGGACCCATTAATGCAGTGCTCTTGGCCTTGGAGAGCACCTGTTCTCTAGGAATAGTTGTGGCAGTTATAGATGTGTTTTTCTTTTTCCTAATGGGCATCTGTCGGGGAGAGTGGGGATTTAAAATTGGAAATAAATTTGTCAGCCAGGAGGTTTGCTCAATCTTCCAGCTTCATATAGGTAGCACCATAAAAAATTAATTCAATACATTGCTGTGTATTCTCTTTGTGGTTACAGACATAGTTAAAGAAGGCCTTTTGATTGTCCTTGGCCTGAGAGACAAATTTTACCTGAAATTTTGCTTAGTTGGAGTTTATTAGATGTCTGAGTTGCTTTTATGGGCTCATGAATGATTTTTTTCTACCTTGTTGGGCATTGCACCTCCAAGTTTTTGCCATGAATTTCTTCTTTCTCATATACAATCTAATGATGTTGGGATTCTATCAAGGTAGCTTGTTTTTTGAGTTGATCCAGAGTTTAATCTGGCTATGTACAGCTGTCTCTGTGAAATTATTAATATGATTATATAGAGCTTCTGTGAATGATTCTGCATAGGCAGTGGTGTACTAAAGGACTGGGTGGCTTGAAAGTTTACCAGGGTATCACTTAGTAATGGGAACTTTACCCAAGAATAATTCTTAAATGTTTTATGGTTGACCAGTGTCCCTGGTTTTAGCTTTAATTCAAAGGACCAGTGAAGACATTACACTAGGGGTTTATAACATTCCACCATGTTTGTGAGGAGCAGGACAGTGATGTTTGCACTTCTAGTTTGTGTACAGTCTAACTGGTCCAAGATGTTTGCTTTTACAAACTCCAAGAATCTTTGGTCCTGCATGTTAGGGGTTGTATATGACTCTCAGATTACACTGGGGTAGTTAAAGTCATTTATGTGTATGCTGTTAGGCTTAATGGGGGCATCTCCAGCACATTTATGTTTGTATTATGGTTTTCCAGCGTCATAGATGGGGACCTGTAGCTTTTAAGGATATTACATAATATTTTGTCTAAGCTAATTTGGATTTGAGTGCCATAAGATTCAGTACTGGACCCCATCTCTTCTCACTTTTCATAAACAACCTGACACTACCCCCGGGATTCATGAAGCTTTCACCAAGTGCAGTTGTAGCGTCGGCATTCTAACACCAAATATGGCCACTGAGCGATTCAGGTACGAGCTGTTTCCATGTGCACTACCTGCGTACGCTACACCCGCACAACTCCTGAGCCATGTATGCTAATTACCCCATGTGCAGCAGTTTAGCATGCAAATGAAGGTATGTAGCAATTCAGGAAGTGGTGCAGGCATAGTGGTAAGCATGCAGAAATGTAACCGTAGAAAATGGTTTACATTTTTGCAAACATAAAATCGGAGCCATGACAGCTGACAAAACACATGTGTTATAATGTTAATATATGCCAATGGCTAAATTTATAGCCATTGGCATAAAAAAATGTACAAAATATAAAATTAACATTTAAAATATATAGTTGCACTATCACGACGTGGAAGCGCAGGGTAGCGGTGCGCAAGGGGATCACAAGGAATATATAAAAATATAGAATAAAACCACAATGACACACATATCATGATTTCCCCATAATAGTCAATGGCAGGCATGCTACACCATACTCATGGCACAAGGGTTGCTAAGGGGCAGTGACAGTGTTATGCGCAGTAGCTAGGAATTAGTAGGCAATCCATGCAAATGAGAGGAGTAATAGTGAATCGCAGACTCCCTGCTGGTGTAAGTATGCACCTCACAGCATAGTGTTATAACACCGAGGTGAACCCTTGAGATAAAGATGACATCAAGAGAGGGGTGTGTCGCCATTGCTGTAAGCACATTGGAGTATTGCTAAACTGGTCTGCCTCTAGCTAAGCAAAGCTGCAGGATAGGGGTGTGTCGAATCACCCATAGCTATGCTTAGCTGTGAGTACATAAGGTAACCGAGTATGCATTTCAACAGAGATGAAAACACACGTAAACCCAGTAAATGGGTATGTGCATCACGCACTGCAGCTGAAACAGGAAGGATATAGGAAAGAAATAAGGAAATGCTGCAGCAGTGAAATTGGAGTACAAATGACTAACTCACACCTAGGAGCCTACAGTGAGCCATTGACAACAGCTAACAAGGCTGCAAGCAGCTACCTGCAGAACGGAGAAGGGGAGGGGTTGTACTGTAAAGAAAACAGCAAAGTGTCAAAGCAGAACAAAGGCGATATGCAGTATATCAGCTACATGGCACATTTTGCCATGACTGGGTAGGGAAAGTACAAAACAAGAAAGACGGCAGGTGGATGCATGCCTGGTAATGGGAGGGAATCCAGGTCTAAAAGTGAATTAAAGGACAACAGATCAGTCAAGGTAGGAAAGTTGATCTCCACAGTAAAGGCCCCACACTTGCAGTACTCATTGAAAAACCCATAATTAAGACAAGCAGCAGCTGGAATAGTTCATACACACCCACTTACATCAGCAGCATCCATAGCACAATACTATAAAGTGTGGTAGCACCTCACACACATTTGTGTATTCCCATACAATCTGCACCAGTGGTGTATACAGATGAGGAACTTTTATTATGTACATGTTAGGGGCTGCCATAGCTTTGATCCACCAGCATGTGTTAGAGACTGAAGGTGGTGTGGAGGATGATGCACATGAACACCACAGGCACCAGAGGAGGAGGAGAGTGTTCAGACCCAGGCTAACCTACCATGGGCTACATGATCTGGAGATAGTAGGGCGTTACAGAGTGGACAGAGACACCCTACAGCAACTTGTGGAGCTGTGCCGGCCATGCCTCAGAGACAGAACAAACAGAGAGGAACCCATCCCAGTGAATATGAAGGTATCTGTAAGCCTGAGAATACTAGCTGCAGGTACCTTTCAAAGACCAACTGGGGATATCATGGGTATCTCACAGGCATCAGCATCCAGGGTACTACACCAGTTCCAGGATGCCATGTTACCACATGCCAATGAGCACATATACTTCCGCCGAACACAGGAGGAGTTGGCCAGCAATATGCATCTCTTCCACCATGTGGCAGAATTCCTAGATGTACTGGGTGCAATAGACTGCACACACATACATATCAAATCACCATCCAGTGAGCAGGGAAGGTGCTACATAAACTGCAAGGGATACCCCTCCATCAACTGCGATGTCATGTACAATGTCCAGGGCATTATCGTGGATGTGTGTGCTGGCAGCCCTGGAAGCTATCATGACTCCCACATCTGGCATGCCTCACAGTTGTATCGGGTTTTTGCCAGGGGAGACATCCAAAATGGCCACCTGGTGGGGGGTGCTTGCTATGCACTGGAACCGATGACTCCCATCAGAAATGCAAACACACTCATGCAGGAATGCCATAATGAGGCACACACACAAACCAGAATCATCATAGAGCATGTGCTTGGGATGCTGAAATCATGGTTCTGGTGCTTGGACATATCTGGTGGAGTCTTGCAGTACTCTCCAGGTACGTGTGCCCACATCTTCATAGTGTGTGCCATGCTACACAATATGGTCCTGTGGAAACAGCTGCAGCAGGGACAGAATGGTGAAGGCCCTCACAGCCCACCACCAGGCACAGAGGTACTCAGACCATGAACACCCTGAGCCAGCCCCAGTAAGCAGATGGCGGCATGCCCAGTATGCCCATGGCTTGGCAAAGAGGGAATGTATAGCACACGCACTGACAGTCTAGGCACTTAGGGACTGACACCTTTCTCCACCTGCACACACAGTAAAAATGGATGGCACACACAAGACTACCTGTAAATTGTCATGTATAGGCAGTCTACTGTGTGCATCCAACATAGGCAGCCCTCAACTATTGCACACACAACAGCTGTTGGCACAAGGTAAGTCAACACCTGAACAGTAAATTAAGCTATCAGCATATGCAGATACTGTATGTATAGATTCATAGGTAGGTACTTGGCCAACTGCCAGATGCCATTCATAAGGCCAGCCAAAAATGTGTCAGCTTTTGCCATCCCATTGATTCATTAACCATCCCTCTGTGGAGCAGAGCCAATGGCAGGATCTCTGGAGTGCATCTACTGTTCCCATCCACCTATCAAGGTTTCTCTTGCAGAGTGTTAGTGAGGGGCACTGTATAATGTAGTTAGGGATGTTGTTCCAAAGTATGGGGAGTGTCTGTGACAGGAAGCTGACCCTCCAGCATCTTCCGGTTATTGTTGTGGCAAGGTCAGCTCACTACAGTGTATGGCTCACTGTGACATGGATTTCCATAGGTGGAGCATATCCATCAAGCCTGAGTTTGACATGGCTGTGTTGGTCAGTGGAGATCATCTCCGGGTAAATGAGATGCCACTGAGTAAAGCAGGAGTTTATTCAGTCCAGCTGCATAGGCCATATGTTGGAGGCCAGCATTCCCCTTGGTGAGGTACATTCGTGGACCCCCCAGCTGTTGGATGTGTCCTCTGAGGTACATCCCACATGGGTTATTATACCCTACGATGGGACTGATGAGTTTTGAGTAAAGAGGCACTATAACCCCAGTATATCTAGATGGGAATCCTTTAGTAGTCAGATGGCCTACATAGAAGGATGTCTTAACTACTGTGGAGATATGATTGTCACAGGGGAGATCACTATCTACCTTAGTCCCCAGATACCCCGTTACCTCATCTGTATTAAAGTGGCTGCCACTCATGTGTTAATATGTGAGTCACAATTCCACAATGGAATGACCATGCAGTTAGGGGTACTTGGCTGGAGGCCATGTCGTTGGCACCCTGTGACATTCTCTGTGAGGCCCCCTGAGGGATGTCCATGTCGGCCGGACTATCAGTCATGGCTCCCATTTTGCAGTCATTGCCAAACATGGTCTACCATAGTCCAGCTGTGCTTGCCTGTACATCTGAGACATATATGCCAAACAGTAGGGATCCCAGGACTGAGTCCTGTGGGACACCAGTTGTGACTGTTCAAGAGTTGGACCTGGAGACTGCTTGTCATAAGATGTGGGTTCTGTGTGTAAGCCCATTGGCAACCCAACCTGTGATGTATGGGTGAATATACAGGCTGGTGTGTTTAGCAATAATACCTGAGTGGGGCATGGTGTCAAAAGCCTTGGTGAGGTCCAGGTAGTATGTGTGAACCACGTTCCCTGTCATCTAACATCTTGGTGACTGTATGTTGGGTCACGTGTTCGAAGGTTACCAATGTCATTGTTAATGAGTGCCATGAGGATGCAAACCATACCATTGCAGACCAGGCTAGTCAGGCTTATGGGGTGGGAGTTAGCATGGTCACTTGTGATTTCTCCATGATGGAGTAAAATAGCTGTTGCCAAGCGGCATTGTATGGGCATGTAGCCTGTGGAGAGGCTGAGGTAGGAATGCTTAATTAGGTGGGGGGCAGGTTGTCTTGTACAATTTGCAAGATGCAGTCTGGGTCAACATCTGCCTCCATTGATGCTGTGTTTTGCTGTTAGAGAGGGCCATTTCTACCTGTGTGTCTCTGATGGTTGGGATACTGTACCTTTCGGGTAGTGTTGTGGGCTCTTTAGGGGGTGAAGTATGCACTGAACGTATCTGTAAGGATGTTGGTGATATCAGTAGGGTCAGCATATTTTGTGCTATATTTCAGTGGCAGAGTGCATATCTATGTGTCACCACGTAGATCCTTGACATAGCCAAAGAAGGCTTTGTGGTTATCTTTCAAATCCTTGCATATTCTCCTGCTGAAGTTAGCCTTGGATGATGTCAGGAGGGACCTATGTATCATACTAATAGTGGTCACAGATGTCTGCCCTTCATGGGATTTGTGTGTCTGGAACACTGCCTACATCTGTAGTATTTTTTTGTAGAGGTCCACCAGACCGGTGTCCTTGTGTAGGAGGAGTGAGTCTTGGTTTACCAGCGATGGCACAATCCATACATCCATGTAGGTGCTTATAGACTGCATTTGTAAATCTGTCTGTATCTTGAGCAGTGTTTCCCCTTAGCGTGGGGGCTGTGAAACCCCCCACCCCTGTCAATAGTAGTGTAAATTTAGCTGTAGGAAAGGTATACACTGTGGTATCCATGGGTGGGGAGATGGGTTGTGGAAACAGTGAATAGTTCATGGTCAGATCTAACCAGTGACTGGTTAACCTCCACTGTGGTGCACCTGTTGCCCATGTTGGTGATGACCACATCTGGTAGTTTCCACCCCACATTAGGGAGGTTACCACCTAATACAGGGCATATGAGGTGATACACTCCAGGAAGCGCTGGTCCTGGAAGTGAGTACCGGAGTACGTTTCCCAGTTAATGGTATGGTAGTTGACATTGATCAATGCCAGGGTGTGTGTTAGGACTGTTGTGTTCTCCACTGTCTCCAGGTAGGTGGAGTGGAGATTCTGGGTCATGGGGGGTGCTCCGTAGCAGGTCACATTCCACACTGCAGTTGTGGCTGATGTTAGCTGCACATGGATGATCACAGAGGTATCATACTGCCCCACTAACCTGGAGGTGTATGTATCCCTGATGAATATGAATACAGCCCCTCCATGTCTGTCAGTCCATGTTCTGTGGCCAAAATGTGTGGTATGGGTTGTAGTCTGGTATTGCTGGTGTGCTCTCAGGAGCCTTAAGACAGATTTCAGTTAATGCACAGATGTTGATGTTGTCTATCCTGAGGAGTGCTGTGAGTGCATGCATGTTGTGATCACAACCCCTGGTGTTGAGTAGCATAAACCTCATTGAATCTGCTATTGTGCTGTTTACAGAGCTGGTATTCACCTTCGAGACTCTCCTAAATAAGGCACCATGGGGGCGCCAATAGCCTTGGCCAGTATTCCAAAGCGTAAGGCTGACACATAGGCTGGTATGGTATCATTGCATGCATGTTACCCATCTGTGCTTGTTTTTCATCTCCCTGTAGGTAACCTAGTGGTAAGCAATAGAAAGCCTTGAACTTATATA
The DNA here is from genome assembly GCF_019279795.1 of Protopterus annectens. Lineage (NCBI taxonomy): Eukaryota > Metazoa > Chordata > Ceratodontiformes > Protopteridae > Protopterus > Protopterus annectens. Next base: position 900,900,465 of record NC_056734.1, on the reverse strand, counting down.
AGTCTTCTAGCTTCCAAGATAGGCTTTTGGAGTGACTAAGTATCAGTGTTCTGTATGTTCTTGCTGTACTCAACTGTTTCCTGACTACATGGTGAGTTCACACTGTATATTGTGATCTGAAGGTCTGTTTATTCACATATTATGGCTGTGATGGCCTGCACATTAGAGGTTCACATATAGCTTACTATCAATCTGCCCAAGGGCAATTAGAAGAATAGCAACAGTGTGTTGGCCTTCCCCGCACCATTGATGGAGTAACTGAGCCTCTGTCAAGCATAGCCAATGAAGCAATTACAGGCAGAGATGCTGGAAGCTGTTGAAGACTGGGGTTGTGGAGGGTGATAGGGGCACTTAGTGATCTAAAGAGGGCATGTTAATGTGGCAATTCAACACCATTCAATTCCCCCAACAGATCTTGCAGCTATCAAACTGGACAGGCTCCCCCACCCCCTGGCAGTATGGTTTTGGGACACATGATCCCAGGGGTGTATAGTCTGTTACCCATTCATACAACAAGGTTTCCCTTGAAGTGTGTCAGTGAGGGGCTATGCCTAATGTAGTTAGGTATGTAATGTATTGTCTCACAGTACATTTGTTATATGTTATGTCAAGAGTACGTGAAGCTCAGTGAGTTTGGGGGCTCCCGCCCTTTGCTTAGCCTAGCTTACACATAGAAATCATCTAAATAGGAAACAGGCGGAAGCAATGTTAATGTCAACAGTGTAATGGTTACAGCGTCCGCATAGTATCTGTGCATTTGAGGTTACAATCCCAATAAAGGCAGGGATGTTTATCATGTGCAAAAGTATACCTTAATCATAGCTTGCATATATAGGTAGTAATCATCTGTATAATAAACATTCGTATCACCCATATAAACCCATGTGTGCAGGAGAGTACAGTCAACAGAGAATGTATTGTCATGTCAGCACATGGTGAGATGTTACGTCACTGACAGGTATATATTCGGAGTAGTTAGCGGATGTGGCCATGTTTGCACACACAGGTTATACATTACAACATTTGTTTAACTGTTTATAACTGCTGTTATAATGTCACACAAACACATTTAAACATGCTTACAACTGCTTAAATTAGCCTTATTCTGCAGTAAAAAGCATTTGTAAAGCATTGCAGGTGTCGAACCCTGGACCATGCACACTATAGTCATGGGACATACCACTAAGCCATCTGAGTATTTCACATGTTTCATGGCCTGAGACTACACCTTATACCATATGCATTTCACTGTAATGATCACAAATGGGACAGTGGCTTTGTGCACATGTGTACAGTATATTGTAATATACTGTAGTTTGTGAACCAACACATTCCAGTCTACAGATATATATATATATATATATATATATATATATATATATATATATATATATATATATATATATATATATATATGTATATAATATATATATAGAATACAGTTATATCAATAGCCATATATATACAGGCATCTATGAACACACTTTGTGACATGGAAGCACTCCAAAGGAATTGCAGTGTACACAAAACACATGCAGCTCTGGTATTATAACAATTAATATTAACATAATTCACCATAGAAGGGTTGGTTGTTGTGTATGTGAAGATTGGGGTGGGGGAGGAATTATGAGTAATGAAATCATGCATCAAGGAGGGCCTGGGTCAGATGTCCAATAAGTAAACTGGAGTGGCATACATGGAGTATGGGGACAATATAAAAAGGAAACAAAGGAAGAACCTTACTCATTCATAATACACCCTGTCATGTCACATTGCAACACCTACTTTCACAAACATATGAACATTAATATGTATCAGACATATGTACACCAACTGATTGTCACATTTGTTTTCAGTAGTGAGGAATGTCTGTAGTAAAATGTATATTCTAAACACCATAATATCCGTGCATATTTCAGATGCCTTAGTGGTAAGGTCAGTGATTGTGGTGTTAATGGTCCCGGGTTCAAGACCTACAAGGGCTGTTGAGTTATTTTGAGGGCCAGAATAAGGGCTTTTGGATGCAGGTGGATTAAAGCACTCTTAAGCAGTTATGTGGGTTTCCACGTGTTTGCGCAATGGTAAGTGGCACTGCAACACGGAAAACGGAGAAGTGCTTCACACATTTGACCTTTGCTTAATGTCATGCAGACCACGAGCAAACCTGCTCACAACCACGTACATGTGCGTTATTCACACTTTCCCTACCAGTGCCTACTCTGAGAGGTAAAATAATAACACCTTCCAAGAGTAGAACGCACAGTCATGCACTCCATCCTCAGAGTAATCTAACACTAAACTACCCGGGATGTACCTATCCCAGTTATGTATGCAGACAGGTTAAAACACAAAAGGGAGGAATGTGTTGAAATAGGACAACCCGCCATGTACCCAATTAAAGGTATACATAACATATGAAGATTATATGCCAATACACTATTACAAATATGTTCTAGGGACACAGTCACCAACACAACTGCATTGACTGCAAATGACCATGACAGAATTACACAGACAGCTTTCACTTTGCAAATCTTTATTACATTCCAATGTATTGCCAAAAGGATTCAAGGACTAACAGTACCTGCATGCTATACAGGAAGCATTTAATAGTGCCTTAATGAATCAGCCTGCAATTACCATAGTATTAGTCCACTAAGGGATAGGAAAAAACACCCACACACATATAGACGTATAAAAGGGGTTCCTACACACCTGCATGTGCTATGTACACCCACCAACATCTACCCCACAACCAAAATAATTACATCAATACATACTGTCATACCATAACCAATTATGCAACTACTGTACATCTGCTGAAACCTTAACGTACCTGGACACAGACACACTAACATGGCCCTATGTGAAATAGTTGCCATTATACAATTGAACAGCTGCTGATGTAACAGGGTTTATATGAACTAATCTTGTTTCAGAGGGATGAAAGGTTCGTACACCAGGAAGTTTTACTGAGTACTGATTATTAGCACAGTATGATACACAGTAACACCAAATTAAATATGTCTGGTAAGCACACTGTAAACCCCCTAACATTATATGCATAGCTATGCAGCCTTGAGCTGGTCAAACAACCTGGCCAGACTGACACATATGCAGAAGTAGTAGGTACAAACAAACCCTGCACAAGGAGCAATGTTCAGAAATAAAAACAGCAGTACTTACATTTAGACCAACTCCTCTAGGCATTACACACAATATATTACTGTTCGTCTCCATACAGCTGTTGCAATAGATTCCAAACAAAACTTCCACGCTGTCTCCCTCACAAGTAAGGCAAAGGTACAACGCCCAAGTAGAGTACTCAATTATACTCCGCTGTAGCCATGGTATTGGCTGAGGCAGTAGCAGCACAGCTGATGTGCATGTAATTAGCTACTTAGGAACACCAAATAGGCCACCGGGATAGCACATGTTACTGATCTGTAACTATAAAAGGTTGCCTTGTCACACATTCAAACCATCTGTATCTACCCATAGGACAGTACAAAACACTGAAAGACAAACTAAAAATGAGTATTACACTAGTTAATAACACCTCCGATTACTAAGATGGTATGTATAACATGTAGTATGTCTGTGCATGTAGTATCTGTACTGTAAGAATTACAGTGTAATCAATGCATATAGTGGAAATAGCTATCTTGTAGTGATGCATTGTTGAGCAGTAGTAATGCTTGTAGTATTCTATGTCTGTACTGCTGTAGGTCACATGGCACACTCCACATACACCACAAGGGATGATATGGGCTTGGAACCCACCAATTTGCTTCCAGCCACTGTCAGTGTCAGGATTTGTCCAACAAGTATGTGCTATAACAGGGGATAGTATATGTTGATATATTGTAGCAGTCGACATATGTATAGGTGTATAAGCAAGATGAACATATTAAAGGTGGGCTTACCGTGAAAATATGGTGTGCATTGTGGGATATTGTGCCAATAACTGTGTAATGTACAGTATTCTAGGCAGATCTGTATTCTATTCTACATAGAGGTTCTGTTATGTTATGCAAACAGTAGTTATATCTATTGGCAATTACTATACTCAATGACAGGAAACATAGCATTAGTATTCATCTGACAGGTTAGCAGCATGATAGCAAAGATAATTGGAAGAGCCAGGTAACTATCCATGCACATAACACGTGTAATATCCACCTCTCTACTATCGTTTGCAAGCAATAGCATGTGCATGTGTACATGTTATGCAAATGTGTAGTGACCCTTGTCACAGGGCTGAGCCAAATGGCTATGTGCACACCTACATAGAGTGGATATTGAGAGTACAGACACACACTGGTTGAACTTTGTTGTGTAGCCCAACCTCTCATTGCCAACCTAACAGCCGCCTGCACATACTGCATGTAAGGTAGTGCACAGCACTGGTAGTGAAACAGGTTGCATATCATCTTTAACTCCAGTGTAACATCTGCAGTAGGAGTGTAAGATGTAGGAGACAGTTGCCCAATGTGTAATAGCCGCATCATAGGTGATGGCTCACACTATCTCATTATATCCTGATCATGTTGATAGTGGCATCAGAGTCTATTGATACATGACTCTGTTTGGGGAGTGGGTGTCTGTGCCCAACAGAGCTCATGGTCCTTGTGGATATGTGAGTACATACCCAGAGAAGGAAACAGACCTGTAGACACTTGCATCATCTGTAATCAACTAACAGGATGTGATGTGCTCCTCAGAGGAGGATTCCTGCTAAAGGTAGCTACAATGTTTCTGTAATAGCCATTGTTGTCACGTCCATAACACAAATATTTACATGTGAGCATCACTGTCTAAAACATTTTCATAGGCAATACGTAAACTAAATACAGTACTTGGTACTTGTAGTACTAACTGCTCATACAGGCATGTCCACTAGTCAGCTATTGGTGTTTCCTAATGTCAGCTTTGTGTATGTCGCCCTTCTGGAGGAATGTAATCTCTATGCCATGTACACTGCCAGACCCACCTAACACCACGCCCTACACATTGTCTGGGATGCAGCTACAGGGGTAAGCTGGAAGGCAGCCAAGTCTACAGCCATGACTCGACTGGACAGTCATGAGGTGTAGGTTAACACATGCAGCTCATCAATACAACCAACACATACTCTTACCAGAACACAGTAAGGACACCCACACACACTACCGGACATGTCTAAGTATCTGGCCAAACAAGTAACCCCCCCAAAGCAGGAAGAGACAGACACCAAAATACACAAACTGTATGACATAGTTTGCATAATTGTGCCACGCCTCTGAACACATGACTGGAAACATGCCCAACAGTATACATTTGTGAATGCAAACTCTAATACTATGTTACACATCAACCTATACGAGGGCATACATACTGTCAGCTGCCTGTCTGCCATGATTAGCCACATACTCATACACTCAGACCACCTTTTAAACTATACACATGGCTCTGGCATATTTCCATGTTGTTGTGCAGGACCTGTGATGCAGTAGCCTGGACTGCATGGAAACACATGTAGGAACTGCCAGGTCTTGTTGCCCATGCAGGAATGGCCCAAGGCCTGGGTAGCATTCTGCCATTGGCCAGAATGATACTGTAGTACAGGGACAAAAGGATTATATTCCACAATTGTCTAGTGTACTGGTGCATGTTGCAGGGTATCCAGTACCTGCCATCCTGGGATAACATGGCTGACAGACCATGATGCTTTGCCAGACAGGGCCTGCACCTGTCACCCCTGGGAATCTCGATACAGCCTAGGGCTCATGCTTCCCCTATAGTGCCTTCATCATGCATGGTTCAGTTGAGGGTCCACTGCTGTTACAGGGATAGCCAAGCAATAAACTGCGGGTCTCGGTACACAATGATACATGTCAGAAACACTATACAGATACACATATGTCAATCCCTAACATGGAAAACATATCTGTGCGGTGGCTGAGACATGTTTCAATGCTCCGGAGAGCACACCTGCATGACCATAGGTTAATAGGTTCATAGATTAGTACTAAGCTAACTGCCCTTGCAAGCCATTTTAAGCCTAGCCAATTATCCCTTATGAAACTCAAACCCTGCACCTTGTGTTTGTAAGGCAAACACCTTAACCATTAGGCCACCCTACCTCCCGTTATAACACATACCTCACCTGTTGCCCATTATCCTTTATTGGAACACACGGGCCACAGGTGTGTCCATATTCCTGAAGGATATGTACACCCCCATGCTAATTGCACTTGCACAACATCAGATGCATTATGCTGATCAACTACCTTTGTGCCACAGTGGAATTGAAAATGCACCTTGAGACAGATCATCCACCAGGCCGCGGACTTCCCAACTGTCATAATGTGCTGTAATGGGGAAGATTAGGTCTGAGACAGAACCATCATGTTGGCTACTCTCAACTATTCCATTATGAACTGGGAAGACTCCTCATGCACCAACACCTGCACTCAATGCATGTTGGATTCCATCGACCGCCACTGACCTGGATCACAGTAGTCACACAAACAGGGCTAACAGTATGCTACACATAGTGAGTCTCCAATGCCAATGTTATGTTTCCTAAGAGCAGAGTGGTGAGTGCCATGGCACCCATGCAGATGGACAATGCACGTGTAAATGCTGAATCCTACACAAATGAACCTTAAACAGTCACACATGTGCAGTGATTGTGCCATTGAAACAGAACCAGGAGTCAACCCAACACAAACAAGTAGGCAAACTGGTGGTACCATGCTTTAAACTGTACCACAGAAGGTAGTAACTGTTGCAAGAGTGAACGCACATGAGTATAAGTGATCCCTGGTCAGCCTCAGTAAGATGCAGATACACCATATAAAACCACACAAAGCTACTGTGAAACCAATCAGCCACATATTATAAGGCCAAGCACAGAGCATTCTATAGCTGTGTCATTAATCATAATGGTAATGACAAGACCTGCCGTGCTGCACAGCACTATGGCATGGGAAGTACTGCACCTAAAGAAATAGCACCCGTTCATCCAGATAGGGTCACGGAGAACCTAAATCCACTCCCACCTCCCCCCACTCCCAACAGGTACACTTAGTAATATATACATGTACACTACAGGGCCCCTGTACTAATGACTATGCAGGTACAACTGCACTCTCTAATGCCATATATACAGCTTTCATGGGACCTGTCAACATCCCATGGTGTATCCTACACGAATGTAAGAACATTCAGCTATCCACATACATATCATGTTCACTCATAGCTCCATGTCAGGCTATGTGCACACCAAATGGTGCACAGCAACAGTTATCACACCCCACAAAGGGGGAGACACCATTGATAATGGGACATAGTGCACAACTACCCTGCCGAGTCTGGTCTGTACGGCCATGAGCCATGGTCAATGTAATTGATGTACTCGGTACAGACTGTAGATGACAGTAGGGTTGATTCACACTGCATATCATGACCTTGCCAGGTTGTAGGACACCATCAACCACACTGTGTTCCAGCTACACTCAGTAAATTAGGTGTATATTCCTATGTCACAGGAGTGGTTGGCAACTGGACTGCTGGTAGAACCCACAATACAGAAGGTGTCTGAAGAATACACGCACATCAAACCAGTGCCAGCCACAGTAATACAGGGGTCATTCCTGGTACTCCCCCTCTTTGTTATCTATACCACATAGACTAACACAGAAGGCATCACCCTATTGATGTCTGGAAATGACTATGAACTAGGAGCAATAGTCGACTCATTGTGTGCTGCATTCAACATACAGAAGGTCCTTAGTGTGTCAGATGTGTGGTATGTGATGTATGGCCACAACCTGACAGCTAAGTATTGCATTGTCATTCTCTATGTTACAAACCCTGTACCCATTAACTACCACCTAGGCAGTGGTCAACATAATGGCAACTGTGTGTATGGGATGCAGCTGGACAGTACTTCCCTTTGATAGTTACATCACCACAAAAGACAGGTAGTCATATGTGGCACCCCTAATCATGACAGGGTGCCATCCAGAAATATAGAGATAACTGCTCAGCCATACTCAACACGCATGTGATCCATAATAGATCACATACTTCCTTTAATGGTTATTGCCCATGTGTATGGCTTACACTGCCCTTCACAATCCCTAGCTCCACTATGTAGCATCCAGCCTACCCTGAATAAAGCCATGTCCAACCCAGAGGTTTTGGACATGCTACACTTAACACATCCTGATCCCAAACAAACACATACATCATGGACATCCACCTTTCTAGTACAAGGATCACAACATGCCTGACAGATCCCTGTCCCATACACTTAAAATACTCTTGCCATACTATACATTCCTGTCCAGCAAAGCTGCACATTGCACCTCTCTGTGACATGGTGTGATGACCGCATGCCAAATATATCAGTAACCATGTGTATCAGTTCTATGGCACTGCTTGAACTGGCCACTGAAACTTACCTGTCTGTTGCCTACAGCTAGGTAACCTGTCTGACTAGGCTCATAAATGGCCCAGGCCATATAGCCTACTAGATCACTATAACCATACATGCCATAGTTGATATCCAACCCTGCAAATACCACCACGCTAGCTATTGTCCCATGTGATACACATGTGCAACACAGGCAATACATGGCAGGATGCTACACAGCTGTACAGTGCCATGTAGATGTATATGGCAAAACACATACATGCTTGCAAGTCTGCAGGGTCACAGGTCATGTCCCTAATGGCTATGCATGACTATATATGTGGCATATACACAGCATTAAGGTTGAGTGCTTTAATGTGAACACATCCAGGCATGTGCTGATAGGTAAAGACACCACTACAGGCAAACAGATATGCCCACGTCAAGACATCCACATGGTGTATGAGCAATAACATCACATGACACACACATACATGGTGATAACATCATATCACCAGTAGGTGTCAAATGTGTGTGACCTATACATGTCAGTGGTGTTAGTGTCATGTTGATTTACAAAGAAGTATTTGTAATCTTAATAATTGTGATACACATGTATGTTCAGCTGTACTACTGTACTTCTCTGTGAGTTGCTGTGACTGTCTCCATCGCTATGTCTTCCAGGTATGCCATGTAGCACAATGCCAACATACAGCCACTTGGATGATAAGGTCCTCATCCCATACCTCCTCGACAACTACACAATGCTCTTCAGCCATGTGCCACAGGATGCACAGCAGTGGGATGCCCTTTGGGAGGAACTCTGCAGGAGGGTAAATGATGCTGGTGGTTACAATTGCACCTATCAGCAGGTGCTCTGACACTGCACTGACCTCATAAGATGGGCGAAACAGCGTGCTAATGCAATCGCCAGGGAACAAGGTGCAACAGGTGGGAGGGCCACTCACGCAGCCCCCACTCACACATACCGAGGAGATACTGGCCAACCTGGGGACACCTGCAGACCTCCATCCACAAGCTTTAGCTGGTATTGTGGAGGTGGGTGTCTCTCAACCACCAAGCCGGGAGTTGCCTGGTAAGTCACTACTGCACATAAAACACAACCATATATCACATAATTACATGTGTTACTGTACAAAATGTAACATAACATCATATGCAAGGCATGTATGCACACATGCCACATACTATAGTCTGTTACTCTATGTATGCACAGATGTGCATACTCCATAGTATAGTGTATTGTACTGGCTTATGTGCTAGCACAGACAATGCACCCTGTAGTTACCACACAGGTGTGGATAATGATCCTACTGCTGTGATACTCCTATTTAGGTACCTCTGGCATTTTGCAGTGACAGCAGCCTGTGTCAGGTGAGATTGTTATTATTTTCCAGGCTTGATAAAGCAAGGAACATATTAATTGCATGCTATCTGCCATAACACATGTACACATAATTTATGGTGGTCCTGGTAATGAACACTGGTCAGACCTGCAATGCATCACACTGTTTACCTATGTGAAACAATTGAAGACTATATGAAACATCTACACTAAACCTTCCAAACTGTCATTGCCAGATGTGTGGACAACAGTGAATACAATGGTGGAGGTGTGTTCCACTGTAGGGACAGGTACTACATATCAGCAGTACACATGTTGGGAATATGAACAGTACTGTACAGAGAGCATATGTCTGCACACACACTAAATGTGTTGGAGCTGGAGTATGCCCAGCCCACAGGATACACCCTTGTGGAGTATACCCTTGCTATGAATGTCACACAATGTCATGTGCTATCAGACATGTCCATTACATGTAGTGGGCTGACTGCAACACTGGTCAAGTATCCTGCAAAACACATCTCACATCCCATACATACCACCCTTTGTCTGTATAACCCTGTCCTCAGTGGAGCATTTGACATCTATGGGTGCATGTCATATGGGATAACACTGACATGTGAAATAAAATGGCCATCACAACCATTGGACTGAACATGAGTACACATGGCCATGGAGGATTGCCAGAGACATGAAGCAAAACACACAGTAGAAGTGATGTACATGTGTGTACACCCAGTTGTACATTGGCTCGACACAATACAACTATGGCCTTTGTGTAATGGTGATATTGCAGATGTGAAACACTAAACATCATACAGGCCTTTGCACAGCTTGTGTAGGCATAACATGAAACCACCACATAACATGTCTTGAACATCTGGAGTGTGTCACACCATGGAAGCATTCACCTATGCAGTATCCAAATACATACATGTGTTGCACAACATACACATACATCCACATCAAGCCACAGATGCAGTACATTCACCTTGCTGGTGTCAGACATCACTGTCATGCCTGCTCGTCATGTGTGTGAGGTACACAGATGGCATGTGGGACATACAGTACTTGTAAGTTAGCCATGTGTGGGCATAGTTGCCAGGTATCAGTAATATGGTTGCAGATGTGCAGGGGTATCATCCATATACCCTTCTGTGACCTGTGTCACACATTCCACATTATGGTTTATTGTGTATACACCTCAGTGACATGGGTCACATTCCACATTAAATATATATATTGTATGTGAATATAGTCATGGCTATGAACTGTGTCAGTAGCTCACACTGTATAGCAATTGTGAAGCCACATGATGCCCTGCAATGGCTATGCACATCAGCTCAATGTGCAGTATGTCCCTGCATATTTGTAGGGTGAACAGACAACATTGCATCAGCTAAAGGCCCATGTTAGTATAACATGCCCTTGCACTGGGACACTATTACTGTACTGCAGATTGGAAAGGACACCCTTATGTTTCACATGTATGCATGTCATTCAACATGTCAGCATAAGACATCTCATACTACATGTGATTGGCAAGGTCATACACCACACAGCAGACCGGTGTACTGTAAGCCTGTGCTGGTCTGTGGCACCATTGCAAAGTAGTGACAGCCATGTCAAACATGTGTGTACAGCCACATGCACAATGTCTACACTCAGCTCAGGGGTAGGTGGAATAATGTTGAACAGACATGCACTGCTTTGGGGGAGATATCCAAGCTAGGGCTCATGTAAACATAGTATGCAGTCAACATACCCTACTGCTCATGTCCTCACACATAGGGGCAGTGGCCAACACAAAGCAACAGTGGCAGATGTACAAAGCTCAGTGATGGTCTGTTAACATGTAGTGTATGTTGCACACACCATGGCAGTGCAGTGCAATGGTGCAAAGTGCATGCATTGTGTTGCAGGTATGGGACATAGGCTACTAACACAAATGGTGCAGTAGAGGTATGTATGCTAACCACCACTATAATTATGTAAGGTGCATGTCATCTGCTATACCACATGCATGCTGTTGTGTGTAACTCAGGGATGTATAATTACCACTATAATTGTCTAAGCTGAATGCCATCTGCCATATCACCTGCATGTAGCGTGTGTGTCTGTGTGTGCCTGTGTGTCACTGTGTGTGTCTCTGTGTGTCTGTATGTCTGTGTGTGCCTCTGTCTGTCTGTGTGTCTCTGTGTCTGTGTGTGTGTCTCTGTCTGTGTTTCTGTGTGTGTCTCTGTCTGTGTGTATGTGTGTGTTTCTGTCTGTCTGTGTGTGTCTGGTATAACTTGTACAGTTCTTGTCTTCCGCTCACAGGTGATGATGTAGGTGCATTGCCCTCCTGTGGTCCACCTGATGTTAGTGTCCCCACAGACTCTAGCAGTGATGATGATGATAGTATGATTGAGGCACAGGCAGGGTTGTCAGGGGCTGAATCTGTGCCATTGGTTGCCATTCCACCTGTTCTCCCACTCATCCGCGCACACAGTTCCCCTGCCTGCACATACCCCATCACCACCGGCCATAGAGGAAGGACAGTTGGTGGGTAGTATCATGGAACAGGGAAGTGTGGTGACTATGGAAGATGTGCTTGCACACCATGATCCCAGTCAACAGACTGGTGATGTCCCACACAGGCATGTTCACAGTGCTGCTTGTAGGAGGACCACGGGCCAACATGCCGCTGCGAGACCAAGCACATCAGCTGGAGTCACCAGAAGCATATTTCAGGCTGTAATGGAGGCACAGGCACGTGCTGATCAGCACAAGAGAGTTGGTCTGAGGCTTCAGAGGGCTGCTGCCTGTTCATTAACTGACAATATCCAGGAACTTGCAAATGCTCACCGTCATCTTGAAGATGTTTTGCATAGACAATTGGGTGACATGGTGGGAGTCCTTGACCATGGCATGTCAATCCTCGAGCGTGGAATGTCTGTGCTGGAACATCTGGTGGGAGTGAGGCATCAGACATGTGGACGTAGGCCAGCTACATCATCTGTTGAAGGTCTACGTGAACATGCTACTGCACATGCCCGCTCCTATAGTGGTGGTAGCAGCAGCAGTGTTGCAGGTGCTATGCAGTCCACACCAGGACACAGCAGGCCACATGCACGTGGTCCTGGATGGTTCCAACAGGGACACTATTCCAGTGGACATGTGTCATCAGATGGTACCCAATCTGGACCTCTGCCTGGTAGTGCCCGTTCAACCCCTGGCAGGCGCAGATCACATGGCCATGGCCAGTCACTGTGAACTGTGACACCTGCCTTGTACAGTCTGTAGCTGTCGATATTACCCCTGTTTAGGCCAGCCACATGCCAGACCTATGTGCATGCATACACACACACTGGAAACAAATGTAGGGCACCTCAACACACACACACACACACACACACACACACACACACACACACACACATTCATAACATCCACACATGCCCAATGATATCATAGGCCCTAACACACATGCATGATGTCATTGAATGACACAGCCTAGGCCTCTGGCAAACATTATCACCCTATGCATATGATGATGCCTGGGCCGCATCCCTGTCATCCACATCATCGGTGCAAGGACATGTTCATATGGTCTGATGCACAGGGTGAACATACTAGATAGACAATTGTAGATTAATATTGTTGAGTAGTGTTGACAGGCAGCAAACATGGCATGTATTGCAGTTTTAGAATGCATTTTGTACGTTTGACAGCATGTATCATGTGTAACAACACTAACAGCATGTTGATCTTGATGTTCTGCCTTCCTCTTTCAGGTGTAGATGCATGTGCCGGGGGATGTTGGTGTTTGTGGGAGTCCCATATGTACATGTTGACTACCCACAGGTCAATATGACAATACCTGCATGCACTTTGTATCTTCCACATCACAGTTATATTCTCCCATGTTTCAATTATGTTTACTGTTCTAATGATCCAAGAGCATGATAGCTGTGTAGTAAGCTACTGTGTTCAGAGCCATCACATCCATAGTGGGTGACATCACAGGTATAGTTACCTGGAGTGCAGAGTGGGTAAAAGAGTGGTATGCTGGATGACAAAGGTAAAGGCCAGTGGAAATAGTGGCTTCTCATTGGGAAACAGTAATACCCACTGCCATGGCAGCATGCAAACACAGACACACCCACACACTCAAGGATTCCAGATGCAGTAACACACTCTGACACACACAGTTGCCAGTATTCGGATGAGAACCCCTGTCTATGTGCATATCATCATTACAGTACTATGCAATTGCAAGAAGCGCCACAGAGATTATACATGTACAGGTAGTTGGAATGGCCTAATATCGAGGACATCGACAGGGATACTACAGTGCAGTGAGTGTATGTAGGGAGGGGGGGGGTCCATCAGTAGGCTATGTAAGAACAGGTCACACACCAGGGCGTACATGTTAACAAGCGGTTAGTTGCCCGTCTACGATTGATGATATCAACAGGGATGCTAGACTGCTTTGAGTGGATGGGGGAGGGGCATTAACATTTCACTATGGTAAAATACAGCCTCACTGCAGGAACCGGACAGCTATACACACAGAGAGCCATACACACACACACATACACACATACACACACACACACACACACACACACACACACACACACACACACACAAACACCAGCATTCACAAAGATATACTCCTATGTCACACACATACAGACACTTTACATGTATGAAGTTTAACCACCTGCCTATGCCTTTCTTTCTACACTTCACTCTGTACTGGTGTCAATAACAGTGTTCAGGAGAGTGATAACATGTGGGATGTATTCCCAACCATACGTGACATATATGGAGACAAACCCACACGTGCCAGTACTGTGAATCAAACACCTGCCTATTTCATGATAGGTACTACAGCAGTACAGCATTATCACATCCAATACAATGCTTACTGACTTTTTCCTTTGACAACTGTGCTGATATATGCACAGTATATGCACAGGGGAGGCATTACTGTTACAGGTGTCATGGGGTTTGATTTTGGTGTCACCCTTACAGCATCCTACATTGTCTGTCTTCCACTTCGATTAACAAAACCTGACCTTAGTAGGTACACAGGTTATTGTAGGACTGGTTGTAACACACCAGTGAGCTGTCCCCAATAATCATTCATCTGCAAAGAAGCCCCACCACTTAGTAGTCATGTCCAAACATCTGTCCATACCTCATGTACGGCTTACTGTACTTAGAGCATATCACCATATACAGTTGGCAATGTTGAGGCTGTATTGCAACAGTATGATGTACTAAGACAACAGTTAACTTCAGACATCAGACACTGCACACACATGGAATCTACACAAACAGCAATACATGTACACATATGCGGTCTACATCAGTACATGCACTAGCAGGTCAAGAGGATACATTCCACACCTTCCCCACTCCATGTGTGAAACATAGCCGAGCATTACACCATAATGGATGTTGTATTCCTGTACTGATAGGACACTACCACTTTCACTGAGTAGCCAAATGTACATATATTACAACAGTACATATCAGCGTGACACACACAGCATTATTCCATGTCATGCTCCTACAAACTGTCACTTGACAGTGCCATGGTGAAGCCAGGGCAATGTAATGGTCAATAGTGAGCACATCATATTTGTCACACACACCTCATGTGTACTGAAAGAGTGCCAGCAATGTGTTCTGTTAGAGATAGGCAGTACACTCATTCAAGCATGTGTAAGGTCTGTGGCTTGTAAACATCTCACCCCAGCATGTAATGGCTATTGTGGTACTAAAGCTAATGTCCAGACAGCACACAGCATGCATGGCTTGCAATTGTTGACATGGGGTATATGCAGGAGCTGTGGCCACACATGGCTGTACATGTCATGAACATATCACCTGTGACTACTCAGGAACATACAGTGCAGAGCTGGATTTCCCTGAGTCTGTCAATACAGGCCTTGTGTAGGTCCTATGGTCCTGTTATTTGGGTATGTTTGTAGGCATTGCATTAGGTGGACATGTCTAAAGACATACATGCCACATGGGGTGTTGTATGATATGATAGGTGCCATGGGTGACCAGTAGAGAGGGGATATTACCTCTGTCAATATAGATATTGACCCTTATGTACTGTTAGCATGCTATCTGCCATGTGCATGTGTGTAATAACTGTAGCCAACTGTATGTAGAAAGGTAAATGAAAGCTATGGTAATGTAATATATGTTCTATGAGTGTGGGATGTACATATCCAGGGCAGGTACGGTTAGGTCGTATCCAACCATGAGGGTGTTGTTTACTGGTGTACAGCAACAGGCAACCATGTTAATGTTGACAACATCCAAGGGACCCTGGTATGTGTACAACTGAGCAGGTTACAAACAGTGATATTATTGCATTGCATAACACATTATGCAGCTGTGTCTGTAATGGGTACATTGCACAGTTGATGTAGGCCTACGTACAGTCCACCAATCAAGGGTTATCTGGTGGTCTACCATATTATGTCATACCACATATGGATGTGTGTTGGTAGTCTGGGAACAAGGTGGTGGATGTATATGAGGATACAACCTAGAATGCAGCATTTGCCACTGTCACCTGTACCTGACACATCTGTATGTCAGAGTAGTGGTCTTTACATGTGAGTAGCCTTTATGAATATGTGTACACCACCACCTGGTATAGTCCATACCACTGTTATGGCCCACATGTCTGGATCTGAGTTATATGGTGGTAGTGCAATTGTGCACTACAGAGCCTTCAACCAGGTGTTCCTCATTGCACATATGTTGGTATTCCCCATTGTAGGTTCTACATTGAGCAAATGGATTACTAAAGCCACACATCTAGCATGGGTTAGTATAAGCATCCAATGCAATTGTCATGTAGGTGTCAGGGTGTTACTTCTGTGTGTAGGACATTTGCCTTGCAATGCAGCTATATGGGTATATGCGACCTAGGTATTATCCACACACATGTGTAACATGGATGCATTTGCTCTGTGATGAAGGCTCATCATTCGGTCATGACAGCCCGGAATGACAGACACTGGATAACCTCATAATAACAGCAGGACATTGGCTCATTGTTTTGGTCTAGCATTTTCCACCCATACCACGACATCACTGTGAGTGGCATTAACGTGCTTGGTAGCAAATGCCCCATGTAAGGTGACGGATAGCTGTAGAACTTGTGTATATGACCAATGTGAGATATACTTAGGGTAGCAGTCCTGCTAATAATGACAACTATTACCACAGCCAGGAGAGGTCATCTTGTCACCTGCACATCAGTACCATTACAAAAGGTGGCTCACACATGCTTGCACATGCCACTGTTCCATGTATAATGCCACTGTCCACAACCTGCTATCAATGTATGCCTTTCAGGGCAGCAAGGTGTGTGACACATGCTGTAGGTAGCATCCATCTGTGCGACCCAGGTAACATATTGTCTATGACATCCACACATGCATGAATGTGTATACGTAACATATATATGTCAGTACTTCATGTACATGTATGCATGTGTATCACACAGACACAGATATATAATTTACAGGCCACATACAGGTATCAGGTAGTAAACCAGTATGATGTGCATATATACTGACAGGTAAGATGTCCCTAACTGTAAACCTGTGTGTTTATAATAGGAGTCCATTACAACATGTTCTGTACATATAAGTGTTTGAGCATGCACACTGTGGCCTTCAGTGTTTAGAATCGGAGTGCATCCCAAACAGTCCTGTGCTACTAAGTGTATGAGCACACCCACTGCCACCTTGTGTAATTTGAGTCAGTGCATCCAACAAGCCCTTTGTTACTAAGTGTATGAGCATGCCCAGTGTAACCTTGTGTAGTTGTAGTCATAGTGCATCCCAAACGGCCCTGTGCTACTAAGTGTATGAGCATGTTCACTGTAATCCTGTATAGTGATAGTAGTCCATTCCGCAGATGGCCATACTCCAGTTCAGGTTCCTGTTGTGCTACAACTATACCTGTCAGGCCTACCTGTGGATGGTGTATCTTGTTTGTGCATACAGGTTGTAATGGACACCTACTTTAAACACACAGGTCTACAGCTATATACTTTGTGACTGTCAGTCTCCCTGTTGTTGTCCTCAATTGTAGAAGGGCAGTCTGACTGCCTTGGGATGTGTAATCTCTATGGCGCATCTTGTAACTGTGTAGTACTGTAATAGTGATCTTTAGATAGGCAGGAGTTCTGATCCCACCACTGGCAACTGTGTGCATGTGTTTGTGTGTGTGACAGCAAATGGCTGAGTGTGTTTGTGTGTGTGTGTGTGTCTCAGCAAATGCCTGAGTGTGTCTGTCAGCATAGGCTGAGTGTGGTTGTGTGTGTGTATTTGTGTCTGCATCCTGTTATGGCAGCGGGTTTTGCTGTATTCCAAAGAGATACCTCCTTTGCACTGGCCTTTATCCTTGTCAACCACTATACCTCTCTCTTCCCCCCTCCCCACTGCAAGTAATCGGTCGTGTGATGTCACCAAGCTCAGATGTGGAATCAGTAAGAGCAATTGTATGTGTTCTGTGGCACATACCCCAACTGCATACCACTGTACTAGTTACCTTTACATAGGCAAGATGTGTATGCACAATACTAGCAAGTATGTGCGTGTTTGTGTGTGTGACTACCCTGTAGCCAGGCATACACATGTGTAATGTCTTTTAGCACACCATGGTAGCCATCTGTGGTGACCGGTGTCTACAAAGTATTACATAGTTAGGAATGGTAAAGAATACACAGTCAAGCACGACTACAGTTGGGTATGTTATTTTTCTGTGCCACTGTGGAACAATGACACAGAAGTGGTCGCTGTGGTATAGGTCCATACCCATCATTCCCCACCCTAACTCCACAATCCCCAGGGTAGATTACATTAGCCATCATTCCCCACCCCAAACTCCACATACACAACAACCATCCCTTCTCTGGTGAACTTATGATTTAAATGTTATAACACAAGAGATGCCTCTGTTTTGTGTACACGTCAGTTCCTTTGGAACCCTTCTGTATCACAAAGGGCATTCAGACATGTGTGTGTGTGTGTGTGTGTGTGTGTGTGTGTGTGTGTGTGTGTATATATATATATATATATATATATATATATATATATATATATATATATATATATATATATATATATATATATATATTTATAAATATAGATATGTATATATATATATATATATATATATATATATATATATATATATATATATTTTTTTTATATATGGCTATGGCTATGGCTGTGTCTGTGTATATGCATATATATATATATATGTGTGTGTGTGTACACATCCCGTAGATGCATATATATATAGATATATATATATATATATATATATATATATATATATATATATATATATATATATATGGGTCTACTTTAAATACTTCGCCGACACAAAAATCACCGACGCCAGATAACCGACAACACACAAAACCGGCAACGCAAAACACCGAACACCATAACACCGACACACCGAATGTAAACAACACACCACACTACATAACATACCCACTAGCCCTAACCCAAACCCTAACCCTAAGGTCCGACACTATCGCACACTCACCCTACCTGCACCCTAACCCTAACTCACTTAACCCACCCCTAACCCCAAGGTCCGACACTATCGCACACTTCACCTACCTGCACCCTAACCCTAACTCACTTAACCCACCCGTAGCCCAAGGTCCGACACTATCGCACACTTCACCTACCTGCACCCTAACCCTAACTCACGTAACCCGTCCCTAAACTACAGTCCCTCACTATCACACACTTACCTTACGAACCCTAACTCCGACACTTACACACTCACCTTTCCCACAGCCTAACCCGAAATCCCACAATATCGCACACTTACCTCACCGCTCCTAACAGCGTCACTGTCGCACACTTACCAAGTCGCGATCGCACATTACCCTTGTCGGTCTTTCCGCTGTCGGCAAATCACCCTGTCGGTAAACTTACCTGTCGGTCGTTTGGTCTTCGTTTTCCGTGTCGGGAATCACGGTTCGGTCTTTAGAAGTAGACCCATATATATATATATATATATATATATATATATATATATATATATATATGTAGGTATGACAGTTGTACAGATGTAGACTTGTCTTTGTTGTTTCACAGAGTACTGTACATTCAAGGGTACTGTACATATATATATATACAAAGGGACTGTCCCACCTGTTTTCAGTACTGTGGAATAACTGTAGTAGGATGTGCATTATAGACACCATGCAACATGTATACAACACAGATGGCTTAGTGGTACATCCAGTGACCTTAGTGTGCATGGTCCAGGGTTCGATACCTGCAAACCTTGTTGATACTGTCAATTAGGACTGCATAAGACACTTTTAAGCAGGTGTAATTGTGTTATTGTGACAGTAAGCAGTGGGTACATGCAGGTAACAGACATATACAACCTGCAGTACACTTGGAATGCCCTTCTTTGGCAATCCTGCTGATGTCACTCACCTATGTATACACCTCTGGGACTACTGTAACCAGGTATTCTCCAAAGCGCGTGTTGTAACTGCATATTGCAGTAGTGTGATAAACTAGTTAGGTAGAGGTTCTATTCCAAGAGAGACCAACTGTGTGTGTGTCTCTATCTGCCTGAGACACTAGCTATGCTTTTCAGAGTATGCACACTCTTTACAATTCACATGATTACCTTTGGCAATCCTGCTGATGTCACCCACCTAGACATACACCTCTGGGACTGCTGTAACCCAGTAATCTCTGTAGTGTGTGCTGTCACTGCATTATGCTGTAGTGTGATACATTAGTTAGGTAGGGGTTCTATTCCCTGACATGGCAGGTGTGTGTGTGTTTGACTGTCAGAGCCTGTGTGGAGTTGGCTATGAGTGTCCTACCACTGGAAATGTTGGGGAGCAGATTTTGTAGTTTTCCTATATGGTGTCCATTTTATATGTTACAATGTCCACCTCAGTCAGCCAAGGGACTGTGTTGGCAAGCCATAACCCTACATCTGGCAAAAGGCCTGGTGAAGAAAGTATGCAACCCTACTATTACCCAGAATACGTCCTGAACCCATGTGTCATACACAAACACATTTGCCTAGAATATCCCGCTATGTTGCTAGTACCCTGCATATTGATGACATATAGTAGGCATGGTGTGATTGCAGTGGGCTGCAGAGGGCATGACACCCTGTACAGCAGTAAAATAGGCACATAATTGTGGACAATGTGCCTTCACTGTGTTCCCCACTGGATGCCTGCAACATATGTGGTGCCATGAAATGTGATCCACAGAGGCCATATAATGCCTTACACATGTGCCCTGTATGGACCAATGCCACTGACACCAGGGAATACCTGTATCATGCTATCAATGCAGGTGCAAGGTGAACCTGCTGACTATAAGCAGGTTCTGCCACACCAGGCCAGTATTGGCATATCGGAGGATAACGGTCTGTGTACACAACATGTGCCAGCCAAACCAGGTACACCTGTACATGTCACTGTACATTATTGTGAGGCATGCACATAGGTTCATATGTTCATACTAGGCTATCTGCCCTAGGGCATTTATAAGCCTAGCCAGAGTGTGTTTGGCTTTCGCCACCCATTCTAAATTAATTTTGCTGTGCCCTTTTTCGAGGTTAGTATACTGTGCCTCTGTCTAACAGTGACACAGAAGTGATACCCGGGGTAAACCTATGATCTCCCATCCACTCATCAAGATTCCTCTTGAAGATAGTCAATGAGGGATGCTGCCTAACCTGGACTGGGATTTTATTCCAGAGTGAAGGGAGCCTCTAGGTTATGAATCTGTCCCTCCAGCATGTCCTATTTATTTCAGTGCTGAGGTTCAAGTCTCTCAAGCGCGTAGCTCGATGGGATTTGGATTTTCTGAGGTGCAGCATGTTCATTAATTCCGGGTTGGACATGGCTTTATACGTCAGGCACAGATCGCCTCTGAGCAGGTGGTATGCCACTGAGTAGAGCTGGAGTTTCTTTAACCGGGCAGCATATGGCATCTGTTTGAGCCCTTTGATCCTCTTGGTGAGGTACTTTTGGGGTCTTTCCAGTTGCTGTAGGTGTCTGGTAAGGTACATCCCAAAAGGGGCATTATACTCAATTATGGGCAACAAGTTATTAGAAACAAACAACCCAACAGATGCTTAATAAAAGTAGACAATTTCCAGTTAATACCTCACACACAGTGAAACTAGCTAGAAAAATACACAGTACACAAAGTGCTATAAATAACAAAGAAATAAAGAACAAAATAAACAAAAAACAGGCTACTTAATGTTATATATTATAGCTCCAAGTTTCCTCAGTGTCCTTCCTTCGATCAAGCTCAGTGTGAAATGGCAGAACACTCACAAATGAACTTCTTAGGTAACAGAAAGTTGAAACCTGAAACAGTTTTTAAGAAAGAAATCTCAAAAGAACCAATGAGGTGCTTAGTCTAAGCTGTAGTCCAGGTGACCTCAGTCAGCCAATGATCTCAAACAATTCTCTCTCACTGAAATGCCTGATGGCTTTGACTAAACCAAGATGTCCCTGAATATCTGCTCAGACACACAGCCTCCACAAACACTAGGCCCAAATACAAGTCTGAATATGGAAATGCTACAAATATCCCCACTACTTAGAACAAACTGCAGAAATGTTTCTCACAGCTGAAAAGCAGCAGTGAGCCTTTAAATGAAAGTTCTAAACACCTAAAGGAGTCCATGTCAAGGACTATCAAACACAGACATGACATGCATTGCAATGCTATGGCCATACACAATGGTGACCAGGATGTCAGGACAGTTCATGCAATACCCATCTGTGCTGGACATTGCAGACACTACACCCCTGTACCACACTGCACACCATTGTCGGGTGGTGTGATGCCAAGGATTACCCCTCACCCAGCCTTGTACAGCCATCTTGCACAGCCAACCACTACACACCCATGAAGCAATGCACACATGCATGTCAGTACTGGCACTTTGTGTCTGCATGTGGGTTATGATGCTCCCAACCACAGTCACTCCCAGTATAACTCCCATTAGCATACCGACAGATGTCAAACACGTTCACATGCCCTAGCCTATAGAACCTCCGGATATCCCGTGTGGTGCATGTAGTACCTGTGCGTTACTGCAGTGTGGCAAACTAAGTGGTTTGGGAGTGTATTTGTGGGCCTGATAAAGAGTGTCAATGTGAATCTATTAGAGAGTGTGGTTGTGTTGACAATGACATCCGTTCATGTGGACAGCCATGTGTGCTACACCTAATGTCTGTCTACTATATCTCTGTTGCAGATGTCACACACCAACACACATATATGTCCTTACAGCACACAAACATGTCAGCTTTGTGGCACATGGAGTAACTGCATGCACTTGTAATAGTAATTACTAGTCATTCAGGGGTTTGAACCCCTGTACTGGTAGGTGTGTGACAGACGATGCTTAGGTTTTAGTCTCCAAGCCCTTCTCTGATGTACTTTGCCTCTTTCTGTCCCTCCCACACACTCTCTGGTGGATGTGGAGATGTACACCTGCTCAGCAACAGCTTGTGTATTGTAAGTGATGGTCATGATCAGGTGATGGCCTCTGCACATATTGCAGTCCTCCTCTAGCTGATTGCATGTGGAACAGCTGCAATGATGTTCCAATAGCCATTCACATGAAAAACACAGTACAATATCTAGGAACATCATGTTGGTGTTTGCCCTGGCAGTCACTGTGAGTGGTACCTGAATCTGATGTTTCGTAGATGGCATCACAGATGATATCTGAATGTTCCTCAAACAACATAATACACAGTGGGAAATAGCCTAAAGACAGGAGGGTGATGTGCCAGATATGACTACAGCATGTAAGTGCAGCTATGCTTCATTGAGACAACTGCTTGTTTAACAAGGTGCATGTGGTAATGGCTATTCTGTATGTTTTAAAACTGACAGACAGGGCTCTGTTTGTGAGGGACCCCATCTGTAGGGCCATCCGTGGACTGGTCAGTGTGTGGAACCATTTGTTTCCTGTGTTACTCACTGAACACACATCAGTGAACAGCAGGAGCATAGTGTGAGGATTGCAGCCAGTACATGCTGATAGTGATGAGGTACTGCCATCGCATCCCTGACTGGACATATGTCACATGATACAGTGGTATGATAGACACTATCTGGGGTTCTCAGTGACATGCCAATAATGGGCCACTGTTCATAGCTGCAGTCACAAGTCTTCTACATGTTGTATAGATGTCATGCAGTATATATGCATGTGTTGTGCTCTATCTGCAAATGTATACCATCTGTTGTGTTGGGTTGCTGGTCATATCTATGCATGCTGTTGTAAGTAATCCTGAATGCTGTTGACTATTACTAAGCCATATCTGTGTTTAAACTGCAACACCATAGGCTGTATGGGTTTGGAGGTCCGCGCAGAACCTCCTGACCCACTTCAGCTGGCCATGGCACAGGGTACCAGCAGATCTGGGGCCCAGCCTTGGACTTCCATCTCTGTTGGCTCTGCATCACCTTATGGTGGTACTGCCACTGAGGATGGCGCTTGTCCCCCCTGGGAGCAGGTCCAGACAGGGACATGTCTGCTGTCGTACATTCCCGGATGTGGTGCGTAGGGGGCTCAATAAGGGGTTTTGAGGCCAGATACGCCAACTCAAGGGCAGAGTGTCACATTTACAGGGAGAGGCTGCCCCTCCTAGACAGCCCCCAGCACTGCCACCTTTGCAGCTGTTTTGGTGCAGTGGTGGCTGCCCATGGCTGGGGACCTCCATCCTACTGTTTCCATCTGGGGGCTCATGGGCTTGTGAATGCCAAACACCCCTCCCTGTCTGAGGTGTACCCCCCACATGTGTCATATACTGACCCTGTATGCTGTCTTGTCTGTCATCTTACCCTACCTATCCTCCACGAGCATACCTACTCTCCTTCCCCCACATCCCTCTCTCACCCTACAGAAAGAAATGGCCAATCGGTTCCTAGAACAACATTTTCCCCGTACATAGCTGTCCATTTCACACACATGTCCACTGGACACATGTAACCCTTTTAATATGCATCACAACATACTCCAGTTGTCCTCAACCCTATCTCTCAGGTGCACGATCCTAGTATGCAAATGACTCATAAATGTTCCAGATACATGTGATGCGGATGGCCCCATTGTACACACAACACTACCAGTCCCTCTATGGTTACCCCATGTACCTTTATCATGATGATGATGTCACACACAGCACCTTGCAAGGGTACTGTTCTCACATAATGATTGGACAGGAACTGTTGTGTTAATGTGCATAACATGCACAGAGTGATGTATATGGCCAATGTACAAATGTTTGCGTGTATGACTGACACATGTCTGTCTGAGGAAGTCTTGATATTACATAGGATGACACCACTACATAATATAGACATTGCTAGTGTTTCCCTTTTCATTTCTTTGTAATGCTTTGTTGTCACATGGGATGTTCCTGATATATTTATATATATATATATATATATATATATATGTATGTATCTATATGCAGGACATAAACACTCACACATACATCTACATGATGGAATACATTTCCTATACTGTTGAATGACTGCGCTGGATGATATGTTTGTGATAAGGTCCAATGTCTGTATATCTGCCATGGCTTAGTGGTAAATCACAATAGCTGTGTGTGCAGGGTCCTGGTTTTGAGCCTTGCAGAGGCCTTTTATTTTGTTACTAGGCAGAACAAGGCCATTGGATATGGTGTGATTAAGGCACATTAAAGCAGTTGTGAGCGGGTGTGCATGGGTTTGCACGGTGCTAATCAATGCTAACCTCTGGTTACAGTTTCTTGCACTCAGCCACTGCATTGCTTTACCAGTGTAATACTTGCATACTGGTGGCCAAACAGGCTTACACCCGCTTGCTCCTGCACTTGCAAATGTACTGCATTTAGTGTTTGCATCTGACACTCATGCTCCTGAGTGGGAGTGAGGACTACGATATTACCTTGTGATGCCTATTACATCTGATTACATGCATACAGTATCGGGAATGGCTGTCCATTAGGCAACAGCATGCCGTTCGAATGTACCCAATCCGCGGCCTATCCAGAGTTAGATTCATATTATTGGTGTGTTCCTCTTACAATCTGCACCTGTCTGGCTAATACATGGGAACTGACACTCTTCAATACAAACAAGTAAGTGGGTTTTGGAACCCACATCCTTCAGCCGAGTCATGCTACTGCATACCTAATATTCTATCATCTTTCTAAGGATGTCAGTGGAATATGTGCTTTCTGTCCCACTCAGACCACTCATACGAGTGGGAAAATATACAAACTGAATCAGAGACATGGCATAACAACATCAGGGACACATTTAAATTATCGGGGCTATTAACGTGACACATTGACAGACAGAGCATATGAATTCATACAGATTTTCTGAGGTAAATGATGTTTATAACTCTTAATTGTTGTCGTTATTCATTACATGTAATTTACCACCTTTCCTCCAAATGTCACTAGTTTTAGAAAGGATTAAGTGGGGCAGAGTTAGAAACTGAGTCGAAATCTGGGACATACCTGGAAATCGAGGACAGTTCAGAGGTATGGTCCCTATTTATTCCCCCAATGGTTTATGTCCTGTCCAGTGGATGTGCTCTTAGGGGTTGAGAGGTATGGGCATCAGATATGCCCATTTTGGAATATTACTTACATCCCCGGGGTGGTCCTAATACGACTTTGCCAACCAACACCTGTACAACTAGGACCATAATTTCATACCCATAGTTCCGCCACCTGCCACTTCTCTACAGCACTCATCCTTACTGAGGGTGCAGGTGGAGTATAAACACACCACTACACACTGCCCACTCTCCCTGTGCTGGGGCACATGTCGTACATTGTGTCGACCCATGGGTTATCAGGCTTGCACAACCTCCTGGTCTGTGCACATCTACAGGCTGGTTTGATAAGCCATTACCAGGACTGCCTCAGATCATTCATTTTTGGTGTCCCACAAGGGAGATCGATGTCTATGTTTCAAGATTAGACCTGGCAGGTCTCTCCTACTGGTAGTATCCTGCCAGTGGCCTGGGAAGCAGTGGTGTGTTTACCTTTATTGTGTGTCTGTATGTCTCACTGGCCTAGCTGTGGGGGGGGGGTGGTTGATGCTATGTGTTACACATTTGTTTATTGGACCCCTCACCCCCATATGCACGGTCTGTGAACATATGGTACTCGTGATCTCTGTATCATATCCTAGCTATATACATGTGTATATTTACAGTTATTTATATATATATATATATATATATATATATATATATATATATATATATATATATATATATATATATATATATATATATATATATATATATTTAAATTACTATATACATATATATCTCTATATGCATGCATACATGTATATTTATATTTTGCTGTCCATATATATATATATATATATATATATATATATATATATATATATATATATATATCTCACAACATATGGGTCTATGGGTGTCTGCATATGTATATATTTATATGTGGGTATGTATCTGTATTCTGTCTCTGTATGTATACTTTTGTACTACAGAGAGGGAGAGGCTTATCTCTATGTCACTATGGGTAGATATACACACACATATCTCTACATATATACGTCTACATCTGGTTATTCCGTTCCTTGCCATATAGATTACATTTAGCTGCAGTGGGACTCGTAGTGGGGGTGGCTGCTCGT
Source organism: Protopterus annectens (assembly GCF_019279795.1). Lineage (NCBI taxonomy): Eukaryota > Metazoa > Chordata > Ceratodontiformes > Protopteridae > Protopterus > Protopterus annectens. Next base: position 900,872,936 of record NC_056734.1, on the reverse strand, counting down.
TGGGCAATGCCTCTGCCAAATGAACACATTCGCTTACATCCCTAGGGCTGTCCATGTAGGCCCACATCAGCCAAAACCTGAACACCTAGACCAATAACTAGTGCCTTATTCATTATGACACTGACACTTCACTCCAGTTATCTTTTAATTGATATTTTGCAGGTTATACAGTGGACAGATGTCGCAATATGTTCATGTATGGATTACAGATGGTAAATGGTATGTGATACAGTGGGATTCAGTACAGGAATGTCTGTCCATTAGGGGGTTGCTCTAACCATCTGGAGCTGTGCTGCTTCATCTGCATATATACCCATATACCCATGGCTCCTGTTTCCCCAAACACACACCCCAACGCCTCCCTAATACTGCTGTCATCAATTCTCCAGTCAGATTCGCGGTGTATCCACATCACTACACATTGGCCACTCCCTACTCCTATGGACCCATTCCATTGGTTGACTCAGTCCACGTATCCTCAAAACTCCCAAACATTTAGTCCATAAACATTGGTGACGTGAGCGACCAAAAGAATACTATTCACAATTTTTGGGTTGTCCCACATGGGACACGCATGTGTTTATGTCAAGATTAGGCTCTATACTTCATTACATCCTTACTCCCATTAACATGACACTACAATTAATTAATATGTATGACTATGTGGTAGCACACACTTTACACATGAGAGCCTAATTATGTATGTGTTCGGCGTATTTCATTTACAAATAGACCGGTTTAGTAATTGGCGTTGTCATAGCAGGCAGATCACAGGAATGATTCCATGTGTGGGGAAGTCCTCACATTTAATTATTGTCAGCACAGCACTGACTTCGGGCATTGTACACACTTCAGTGTTTTAGCAGTTTTGTCCTGTCCCTCTTCTGCACAACCTATTATTCTATCTACTGTCGAGGTTTGTAAGGGCACATTCATGTTATTTATGTCTGCAAATGGAATGAATGTGTTACAGAGAATGTACTTCTACATATTGATGTCTGCATGTGTGTATGCATATGTACCTATAACAAACTTGCTGACCTCCATGGGGCGGTCCAGTTAGAACCAGCCCATCCAACCCTGGCACACCTGGATCCATAATTTCATACCCATAGTTCCTCCAACCCACTTGTGTTCAAAATACGTGCATACCTTCCATTGTCCACTTGTTATCACAGCCATGACACACCTCCACACATTGCCCTCTCTAGAGCATTAGGGGCCCTACACATATGTTGTCTCACCCCATGTATTCTCAGGCTCTCCCACCATTTAGTCCTTCAACATACCTGCCCTTGCTTGTGTAATGGTCAGAAGGCCAAATGGTCTATCTATTTTTGGGTAGTCCCACCAGGGACTACCCTCTGTGCATAAAGTAGACTTAGCAAATCAGCTATGTTACTCCCACTGGTAATATCCCACCTGTGGTGTGATTAGCAGAGCTTTGCTCACTCCTGCCCAGCTGGATATAACATATGCTGACAGCGCTATATAATACTGGGGTTGCTGTTGATTCCCTTCTTATTCCTTTTGTATGTTTTATTGTTACATCATTCTTTCTTCATAGATAAATATATATATATATATATATATATATATATATATATATATATATATATATATATATATATATAAAATATATATCTGTATATACTTATATACATTTCCTATGCTGGGCACTGCTTAGACCTGCGCAAGTGCACTCGGACTTGCTCACTGGTACTTATATGTGTTTACTGCTGCTTGTTTGCGCTTACACCTGCTTACTAGTACCTTACTCATTATGACAGTGCCACTTTGCTTGAATTATATTTAAGTTAAATATCTCATGCGATACTCTTATGTCGGTTTTACAGCAAAACGACATTCATTCCACATGGAAAATTATATGTGCTATTGTTGGGCTTGAACCGTGACTGTCTGTGTGATAGGCAGATGCTCTAAACACTACATTATTGACACGTTGATTCTGCTTGTTTTACTCTATTTGAATGAATATGATGTATAAACTACGCTCGGCGGAGGGCGGCGACGCACGGATACGCTGAGCTTTTCTTACACCTTTGCTATTGCTGCAATTTGAATGTATAATAGGAACATGGGGACAGGGAATCTAACTGTGACAGTTCTAGGGACAGGGCTCTACATTCCACTACGTGCTTGTGTGTTTACTACTTCGATTTTATTTCACTGTTCGTGGACACTCTTGTATGCTTAGCATACATTTCAGTATCCACGGACACTGACTTACTATTTGGGGTGGGGTCTGCTAGTAGGCATAGTAGGTTTTGCAAGTGTCAGGGTATGTTTACGCCTCCATAGAGCACTTGTACTTGCCCCCTGCACTTGCACACGTTTCCTCATACATATTCATATGGTCCTGCTGCGCCATCTGTAGTGAGGATGCTCGGCGCAAGGCTAAAACCATCCTTGCGTTGAACTTTTTGAATCCCAGGGTACCTCACTCCAATGTTGATGTAGTCATGTATGTAGAGCACATCTTGCTTATAGAAAGAATTTTAGGCATCAGACAATCTTCAGCAAAATTACAAGATACTTTCTCTCTCCTGTATTCTTGGACTACTAAAAACTAGGTGTTGATCAGCCCTATTAAAACTAATAGCTTGCTCTTCACTACACCATGGAAATTACCATTGTTAAATCTAATTTCTGTGAAAGACAACAACAATAATCCCATTCCCGATGTTACCAAGCAAAAATATCTACACCTAAGCCTTGATCCATCCCTAAATTTTAAAAAGATTCTAACTTAATTTGTTACAGCATCTTCCTCCTTCTAAGCCCCTTCCCAACAGCTTCCATTGCTAGGAATATCCTGATTCCTAATCTTGGATATGGCCTCTCTAACCTTTACCTCCATTCCATGTACAATACACAACTTTAGGTTTGCACTCCTAGCCAGTCTACAATTAGATCATTGCCATGTCTTACAAAACTGCAGATGGCACCCTGTCCCCAGATCTGCCACTATCCTTCTCAGCTCCTAACTGTACAGAATCCCAAATATAGGCTACTGCCCATCAGGGAAGTGTAATCTCCCATTTAGGGAAACAAAGTTCTCCCTCAGACATACCCACAAGTACAGTGTCAAACAAATCAAACATCCCTTCAAAACTGTAATAGGAGAGAGAGAGAGAGAGAGAGAGAGAGAGAGAGAGAGATCCCTTCAAAACTGTAATAGGGGAGAGAGAGAGAGAGAGAGAGAGGGAGAGATTACTCATGGAAAGGACTCACTACCTAGAACCACCTGCCTGACGAGGTAAAAATATCTTAAAACATTAAGATTAAGAAACCTTAAATGACTACCAAAACAAGGAAGCTGATTGCAATTATGTTAGGGACACTAAATTAGCAAGCTGGCTTGTAAGGGTTACTTTTTCCTATGATTGTAAAGCTATGTAAAAACAAAGTCTACTCATTGTAATTTTTTTCTCTCCTTCTCATGTTATAAATATTAACAGTATTGTAAATACATGTGCATATATCTGTACATATGACTATAACTATATTGTATTGCTTATTGTCTTCTGTACTGTTGTCTACCAGTGCCAGGGTCATGACTCAAAAGGTTCAGAAGACCAGCTCATCCACCTGCGTATCAAAAAAGTCAGTCAATCAATCAATCAATCAATCAATCAATCAATCAATCAATCAATCAATCAAAGACAGGGTGCAGTTGTCATTGTATGCACAGTTGGGGAGAGCCAGTCTGACAGATGTTAGATATTAGCAACAGGTATCTTGCAATGGGCTATTTGGATGGGTGAGTATGTATGTCTAGATCTGGTGATTGTAATGATCTAGGAAAGACTGATCAGGGAGGGTTGGTGTCTCCAATGTGCAGCACCTGAGAAGAAGTGGTTGGTGCTGATGGGTGTGTGGGTGTGTGTATGTGCAAGGACACAGCTTCTGTAATACACGCTGCACTGTTCATGGTTCTCAGTGGCAGCAAACCATATATGTTCTTATCCGTGGTAAGGGGTGCTGTCTGGAGATTTTCACTAGCATAATCAACAGTGAGCAGAGAAGACTGAGTATTTTATGAGTGTGAAAGGCAGGGCATGCAATAGGTGAACCCTCTGCTTCTGCATCCATGGCATTCTGTACTGGTTGTAGGTGTAGAGGTGGTGACAATACAGGACCTTAATGGTGTCCTAGCCCTACCACAATGGGCTTTCTAACCAGCAGTGGAAGAGAATCAGCCATGAAAATAGAAATGCCTAAAGTGTATGGCCATGCATCATCACCTGCAGCATACAAACTCCCTACAGTGGCTTTCAAAATGCTGCATGCATGAGTAAAGACTTCTCTGAGGTCTCTAATTAGACCATGTAAAAATCAACTCTGCTATGGGTGTGGTGGTATCATTCTGTGTGTATATGATGGCCCTGCACATTTTCTTTGCAGTGGCCATGAATGCTTTCTGCTAACGAACTGAGTAGGACTAAGTTTTAACATAGCTGGCATGATTGTTAAGGTCTTTGCCTCCCCTGTACAAGATACAAGCACACCTCTCACTGTACATATTTTCACAGAATGCCCAGATTTTTGCATCATATTTTTGGTCTGTTTCTCATGAAATTGCAATTTGCTGGCAAATTATTGACAAATCATTGAGATCTGAAGTCAGAAAATAATAGCAGACATTTGAATTACAGACTTCATGCCCTTCAGAAAATTCATATTTATGCAAAACATATAATTCTATCGATTTTCTAAGGTTGTAAGAGCAATATGTAAAAAGTGCCCCTATTTTTGGGGCTTTGTCACCACATTATTTATGGCTTTGTCCAGATTTCTTCCTCTTAGAGGTTGAGATGTATTGGTACAAAGTTCGATCCTGATCTCTGGCTAATGCCTGTATGGATCTTGCATATTCTCCCTGTGTCTCTCTGTCATACCTCCACCTCCCAGAAAACATGCTGAGCGTTTCCACCTTAAACTCACCCAAGAATGGAGTTGTGGGTAGAAGCTCAGACTCTAGATGTTGCCTCTCAGTGGATGATCTGTGTAGCCTACTTGCTTTGGACATCAGCTTTTGTTTGCAGTATTCTTTTGATAGAAGAACATGGATCACAGACTGTGTGTCGTGTCAGGGATAGCCATTCAATTGTGTAAAAATTAGCTCTAGGTGATTTGGCTGAATTGACTAATGTCGCAAAGAATGTGCCAGGATATTTGAAAGTGGTAAGTGGATCAAGGAGCTGGCTTACTCTGACCTATGCCAAGAAACCGTGCTAATTATAGGATGGGTCTATATGCACCTATGTGCTAGTGGTTACCCACCATTAACCCAGTAGACTTTGATCAATATGCTACTGGCCGGCTAGTGACCAGGTTTCCAGCTTGGGGTATCTGGGATAGCTCTGTTGAGCAAAAGCTGGACTTAAAAATCAGTCAACCTGCTAAATATGAAATAAGGATGGCTACACTCAGTACAGGATCACTAACAGGCTAGAGCTTGGAAGTGGATGACATAACTATAAAGAGAAGTCTGGGCTCTCTGCATCCAGGAAAGAAGATAGAAAGTCAGTGTAGCAAAGCCACTTAGCTTGGGATGCAGAGGCTACTCCTCAGGACAGACTAGAAATGGAGAGGGATTTTTGGTGAGGGAGAGGCTTCAGAAGACTTCAGGTATGTTTTCAGAATTAGTGATAGACTCTTGGCAACCAGACTGCAGGGTAAAGACAGGGTAGTATTCATAATCTCAGCCTATGCCCTACAGCAGGGTTGTGACAGTGAGGAAAAGGTGCAGGATCAACTAGATATAGCAAGGAAAACATGAGTTTTTATTGATACTGGGAGACCTGAATGCAGATATTGGGGCAAACAGACAAACGTGATATGAGGACTGCATGAGTCAACATGAGTAAGGTAACAAGAATAAAGGAGGAGCGACTATTTTAGACATCTGTCTGGCAAATGGCTTGATGGTAACCACACATGATTCACCAAGACAGACAGTCATAAGATCATGCATAAAAGTGACCAATACACAATTCAGGTACATGTCCTCTTTGTAAGGAAAGAGCACTGGGGTAGAACCAGCAATTACAAAGTCAACCCAAGTGAAACAGTTTGCCTGCAGCATAAACCACTGGTTACCACAATCATCAGCTGGAAGCAGTGTTCAGAGCAGACTATAAGGTCAACAGAAACCAGGTTGAAGACCTGGAAGTTGACTGGATAGAAAAGACAATAATTTAAAGAAATGCTCAGGGCTGTAACATCTAAAGAAGAAGAGGAAATAGGCAGAGTTGAAGAAGAATGGCAGCCCCTCAAAATAGCATGTGTGAGGACTATAGAACAGATATGCAGCTGGGTCAGATTTGGAAATAAGATGCATAAGGAAAGCTAATGCTGGAAAGCAGATTTCCAGGAATGAAGGAGAGTAGGAAAATGTGGGAGATAGAAAACACGGACCAGGCTAAGAGGCCATACTAAGTGTCTTACAAAAATGCTAAGACAGCAGTTGCCAAAACAAAGAACGAGGCATCAGAGAGACTCAACCAGCTTCTGAAAAGTGACTCAGTATATGGCACAAAGAAACCATATCAAGTTGCAAGTGAAATAGACAGAGAAGACAGTCATCAGGCATCCTTCATAAGCAATGCTGGCAACAACCTGCTCACCAGCAACTTCTGAATGACAAAAACCCACAGAAGTTGTACTGCTCCAGACAGAGCCTAGTATGAGAGAAGAAGAAGAATAGGACTGTACCACGGAAGAAGTAAGAACAGCACTAAGGAAAATTAAGTCAGGGAAAGCAGCAGGCACAGATGAGGTCACGGCAGATATGATCAAGATATTAGGTGAGATAGGAGAAGAAAACGGCATATCACATTTGAGTGAAGAATAAGCAAACTAGTGCTAATGTACAAGAACAAAGGGGATGCTCACAACTGGGCAGTATAGACATGTAAAACTACTATCACACTGCATGAGAGTTCTGGACAGAGTGACTGCTAAATGAATATGGAGAGTACTAGAAAGTGAGATGGGAAACAGCTGAGATTCAGATCATGATGCAGCACACATGACCTGTTGTTTCCAGTAAGACAGATAGTTTCAAGGAAGACAGAGATAAGAAAATAGTCCAACTGGGCATTCCTAGACATAGAGGAAGTACTCATAATCTCCCAAGGTCCCAAGAAACATTATCTGGGCAGTCCTGCAATGGTTTGAAGTCCCAGAAAGTTAAGTAGAATTAGTGCAGGTTATGTACAAGTGCACAGTGACACAAGTAGAAGCAGTGCCCAGACTCACAGATAAGTTTCCATTCTGAGTGGGTGTGAATCAGGGTTCAGCTCTAAGCTCACTGCTGTTCATACTGGTGATGGACTACATTAACAAGCAGGTCAGGAGGGACAGACCAACAAAGTTGCGGCATGCAGATGATGTAAAATTACAGGAAGATGCTTAGCAAAACATATGGGAATGGAATGCAAGAATGCAAAACTAAAGACAAAGAGGCAACTGTAATGGCAGCAAATGGGAGAAATCAAAAGAAGCTGTGAATTGTGATAGAAGGGAAAATAGTGGAACAAGTTAACAACTTCAAGTACCTGGGGGATGGTTGAGGAGAAGGGAAATCTGAATGAGGAGGTCAAAGACAGAATTGTAACTGGCTGCAGCCAACTGGTGGAGTGTCAGGGGTAGTATATGACACAAGAATGCTGAAAGTACAAAATGAATCTACTTGACATGATCAAATAACCACAACATCAAACTACACATCAACGAGACAAAAGGATCAATTGATTGAAACAATGAACGTCAGGCCATCGAATCTGAACTCCTCTAAGTACATTGGCTGGCCAACTAGTCAGTAAGTGATGTTACCTACAGAATCTATGTACATTTTATACTGTTTTGGCACTTTGAACACATTTATAATGGATCATGTCTAAGATGTTAGCAAAACAATGTACTTCAATGAGCTTGGATTTGAAGACCTTAATGTTTGATGTTTAAACCATCTGATCCTTTTCTCTCAGTGATGTGTAGTTCGATGTAGTGATTGTTCAATCATATCAATTAGACATGTACAAAACAGTGATGCAACCAGTACTGCTGTATGGTACAGAAATCTGACCAGTGAAGGTAGAGCAGCTGAAGAAGCTAGATGGAGATGAGGTGCATGGATCTGCACATACTAAGTCCAAGATGGCCATTTCTCAGAATATTCCATTTTCTCCAAGAGATGGGTGGTATGATGCAAACTGTGGAAGATGAAGAAAAGAGACAGCAAAGCAGAAGCTCAAGCTGCTCCAACTGCAAAGAAGATCAAAGAGAAAAGATTACTGTGGCTCGGGCACATATACAGAAAAGAAGAAGACATTTTAGTGAAGAAGATTATAGGCAGACAGAAAGAATGCAAGGGAAAGAAGGGCATCCAGCAATGAGATGAATGGATTGTGTGAGTGAAGACCTGTGACAGTCAGGCATGACTGTCCAAGAAAGTGGGAGAGTTGCACTGAATGAAGAGAGATGGGGACAATTGACATGACTCCCTGACTCCATGTAGAAAATCTATAAAAAGGTGATTGATGATGAGGAAGGGAGGTGCCAACATGCAAGGATTTCTCAGATGCAGGGGAAAAAGTCACACCCTATGCTGACATCAGCCAGTTTCAGTCCTTCTAATGGTTTTCTGCACCTGAAAAGTGGGTTGCACAAGCACAGGAGCAATGTCAGAGGAAGGGGGAGGTGATGTGCCTGCCACATTACCTGTACCTAACAGTGGCACTATAGCTGTAGACTGTGCTGGGCTATGGCTGTCATCATCATCAGTTTTGTACAGTTCCTCAACATCAGGCATGCCGATATCTACAGGTGCAGAACCCTGATACTGCAGCACCTGAGAAAACACATAAAACCATCAAAGTGTATTAAAGCAACATTGCCAAACACTGACATCCCAGTGAAGGTACAGCTATAAAATAGAAGGGCAGACAAAATGTACAAGCCACATACTTTGTGCCGACTGATGTTGTTGCTGAAGTCCAGGCATAACTGTGTGAACAAATTGATCATATCCATTGGTGTTATTGGTCTGAGTAAGGCAGGTTGTAATGCATAATATTTTATTTTTTTTTATTTTAGTTTACATTTGTTGACCGGGCAAGTCTAACTGGATATATGTCCATTTTCAGTAGAGGCCTGGGGAGATAAGCTCCGAATTAACAAAATAAAATCACTCATACAAAAAAATGAATGTATAAAATGAACATTGCAGGTACAGTAAAGAGAATAATCAAAGTGGTCATTCGTTCATAACAGTGCAAAATATACAGATACAATTAGTACAATACAAAATGTAGTTGCAATACATCATAAAGAAAAAGATGGCAGCTGAGTTATATAATATATTAGTATACAAGTAGTCATAAAGAAAACGTAGGAGCAGAATTATACAATATATTAGTAAAAGTAGTCTCCTTAATGAAATTCTGAGGATGTAGGTAAAAGTATCTAGAAGGACAAGGTCAGTTGTTATTAAGAAAAGGAACAAGATTACTGAGAAGAGGAGGGAAGGTTGATCCAAGTAAGAGAGCTAGTTGATCAGTCAGGTTTAGTACAGGGGCACAACCAGTGTATTCTGAGGAAAACTTTCAGTTTGTTTTTAAAGAGTGATATAGAGGGAAGAGAAGAAAGTTTGCTAGGAAGATGGTTCCAGGATTTTCCAACAGTATTAGAGAAAAAAAGAGTCCCCGGCCCTGTTGTTTGATTTACAAATATTTACAAGAAGTTTATGTGATGATCATAAGGTCTTTAGATTGTTGTAGGGGATAATGAGGGTAGATAGTATAGGGGTATTGGTAGGTTGGTAAAGGGTTTTATGGGCAATGGTAAGTTGGTGGAATTTAAGCTGATTCTGTAATTCAAGCCATCCTAGCTGCTTTAGATTAAAACAGTGGTGGGTTCGAAAGGGTTATCTGCAACAAATCTGCCGATGTTATTGTAGGAGTTTTCCATTTTATTAAGGTTGTTTTTCGAGAGCTTAGTATATATGGGTGAGGCATAGAGGAGAGTAGAAATTAGATGGGTATAAGCAATAGTTATTCTAGCTGCAGGAGGGAGGAAGGGTTTGATCCTGTAGAGAGAGCCTAGTTTTCTATTAACAGATTTTTGGGTATTGTTAATATGGGTGTCAAAGTTAAGGTTGTTATCTATGGTGATACCTATTAATTTGGTAGTTGGATCTGGGGATATGAGAGTACTGTTACTGGATGTTATTGTGAAGTCTATTGGGGGGACTTACAAGTAGGAGTAAAAAGGAGGATTTTAGTTTTTTGGGGGTTCAGAAGGAGACAGCGTTGTGTAAACCATTGTTCAACTGTGTTAAAGATATTTTGGGTAAGGGAGTGAAGTTCAGATATAGATGTGGCTGAGCATATAAGTGTGGAATCATCTGCATATTGTATGCATGTAGCTTGGGGGATTGCTAGGTGAAGATTTTTGATAAATATAGAAAATAGGAGAGGTCCTAATATGGACCCTTGAGGGACAACAAGGTTAATGGGCAGGTGGGTAGATAGAGTGTTGTGCCAAAGTACGGCCTGTTGTCTGTTATCTAAGTAGGACTGGAACCATTTTATAGCTAGTGCTTCTATTGACAGGGATTTGAGGATATTCATAAGTATCTGGTGATTTACCATATTGAAAGCCTTGGACAGATCTATAAACAGTGCAGAGGAAAGCATGCTGAGGTTATGGTTTTTGTTAATGCAGTCAGTAAAGGAAAGGAAGTCAGTAGTAGTGCTGTGGGAAGGTGTGAAACCACATTGAGAGTTGGAAAGTAAGTTATTTTGGATTAGGTGGTCTAGCAATTGTCTATGGATGCATTTTTCCATGATCTTTGCTAAGGGAGATAGTAGGGCTATGGGACGGTAATTGGAGAGTTCAGTAGAGTTTCCACCCTTATGAAGGAGGATATATGGGAGACTTTCCATATTCTAGCGATGTGTCCTTCACTGATGGGTCTATTGATGAGAATGGAAATGGGATAGGCGATATATTTGGCTGTATTTTGTAGATATTCAGCGGGTAGTTGGTCTGCTGAAGGAGTGCACGGTTTCAGTTTTTGGATAAGGGTAAGAATATATGTTGTTGGAACTGGTTGGAAGAGAAATGGTGTTGGTGGGTTAGAGTTAGAGTTGGATATAGTTAGGTCCTGAGTAGATAACTGACTGGCAAGAGTTTGAATGGCCTCAGTGAAAAAGGTATTAAAGGCATTAGCAGTCTGCTTGGGATTCTCTTGGTCTGTGCCTTGTGGGTTTGGTGTGATGGATTGACCTGGATGTAATAATTGATTAATACTTGCCCAGAACTTTTGTGATTTATTATGGTGAGTCTGCTGGGATTGTAGGTAGTAGTTTCTTTTGTCAGACAGTATAGCTTTTTTAGTTTCATTTCTTAGTTGTCTGAAATTTTGTTGATCTACTGTGTTTTTAGTTAAATGAGATTTATTCCATTATTTATTTCTGAGATGGATTTTTGCCTGATTTCTTTTGAAAGCCATGGGGCAGATTTAGTTCTCATTCTGATAGAGCGGGTTGGTGCATGGTGGTCTAGTATGGCTAGGAAGTTAGAATTAAAGTAATTAACAGCTTCCTCCAGTGGGAGGTATTGTAAGGGAGACCAGTTACATGCTCTTAGTTCTCTTTGGAAGAGATCGGGGTTGAAGTTTTATTTGGTTCTAATTGTCCTAAATATGGTTGGATTAGGTTTTAAACCTGATGATGATGTAGGTTACTGAGAGATCACTTACATCATCAGGGAGGGTTCCAGATTCATATGTCTGGGGATGATTATTTATGAGAATACAATCTAAGGTACCTTCTTTCTTATTAGGCTTGTTTATCCTGGTAGGGGAGGTAATGGTTTGAGAAAAACCAAAAAGGTTAATATGGCTTGTAGGGTGGCTACTGCTACAACACTTCCAAGCAATGTTAAAATCACCTAGGATTATGGTTTCTTGAGGTAAATTTTGGGATAGCCAACAAAGGATATTCTCTATTGTGGCAATGTTATTACCAGGAGGAAGATAGATACAGATAATATAAATGGATTTGAATTTGTTAAGTTGAAGCCTGGTAATAAGAATTTCAGCGTTGGAGTCTTGAGGTGGTATAGTCGTAGGCAGTAATCTGTAACCCAGATTTAAATAGGATAGCTACACTACCACCCTTTTTGGTTGCACGGTCAAGTCGCAAAATATTATAACCAGGTGGGATGACTTCATTGTCTTTAGTTACAGGTTTTAACCAAGTTTCTGTTAAACAAAGAATGTCAAAGGAGTAGACTTCCAAGAGAGCATGGAGTTGTGCAACTTTGTTATTAATGCTACGTACGTTGAGGTGAACTAATAAGAATGAGTTAGGTGGTTTGGTAAGGGAATGGATAGTAGAGGGGTTGAAGTTGATGAGTTGAGTGGTAGGAGCAGTTGTTGGGCCTGGGTTTGGGTGAATGTCTCCATCTTGTAAAGAGAGGAGTAGTGTTTGAAGTCTAGGATTTGGGAATTTACTATATAGAGTTAGAGATTTTCTGGGATTGGGAGAGTCATATCTAATGTGGGCTATCCTATGGTACTTTGCCAGTAGATAGCTGGGTGTAGATGTTATGTTAACATGGTTAGTGGAAATAATAATATTATGTCTAGTAATACATACTTGGGGCATTGCCCAGGGGCAGTCAAGATTCTCTGTGAAGTTACATGCTGATACTGAGTCCTCTTCTGAATTTGAGGACCTGACCTGCCTCCCAGTTAAATACAACATATCTCTCTAAGTCATCTAGTTCTGACTCTGTCAGTGGTCTGATACCCATGACTCTCTATTCCTCTGCCAGTTACATTTTTCAGGCATGCTCAGTCATGTCACTGGTCATACTTTGTATTGTTCATGTAAGCAGTTCGAGCAATCAGCTTCAATGGCCTGCTCAACAGGGTCCCACCAGACATGCTGATGGAAGGCCTGGTCTTTCTTACTGGTAAGGAGAATATGCCAACCATGTTCATAGAGCACCTTCAGTACATGTCATTCTGTCCTTCTGATGCATTCTTCAATGAAAATGTGACACACATATAAGCAGTTGATGTATTATATGGTAACCATTTGAAATGTTGGGACTCAGTAGCGCAAATCCAGAAACATGGGGACTGAATGAACAAAAAAATGATTTGCATATACTAAGTCCAAGATGGCCATTTCACAGACTCTTCCATTTTCTCCATGACATAGTGATCTCAGAGTTAGTATATAATAGTTAAGTTGGGGGAGGGGTGCCCCCTTCCAAGAAAAGAAGTTTAAAGGAAAAAAGCAATCTTTGGGATTCACTCTTCTCCTGCAGTTTTAAACTGTTGTTTCCCATGCATCGGCACTCATCATTTTGAATGCTAACATTCCGGTAGGGAGCCATATTATACACCTGCTGTCAATATTTCAGTAGACCATAATAAAGTCTGATTTTACCTTAGACTATGTTATATCTGTCTAACAAAAAGGCACATTTCACCTGCACATGTACTTGCTGTTTAGTGGCAATTTGACATCATAAGTGTTCCTCTGACACAAACCAAACTGCAACAGCATTTATCTGCAATGAATTTCCTGCTGTACAAAAAGGATATCTGAAACGTCATAATTTCTATTTGGTAAAGGTTCACAACATCTAACATACAGCCTCCTTGATAACTGTGAATGGGTAAAATTATGTTGTCCTGTACCTTGTCTAACTGTTTAACTGTAGTAGTGCTACAATGCCTACCACTGCACATGAATGCCATTTTTGTGACCTACACCACCTATGAAATAGACTGTCAATGAAAATATAGGTATGCATATAACTTGACCATACCTCTCAACTGTACAGATTTTTGCAGAATGTCCACATTTTTCCTCATGTTTTTGGTCCGTTTTTCATAAAATTGTGGTTTTCAAGCAAATTAGTGGCAACTCATTAAAGATTGAAATTAGAAAATAATGACAGATGTTTGAGTTTCAGACTTCATACCCTTCAGAAAATACATGCTAATGCAAAATATGTTATTCTATCAACTTTCTAAGTTTGTAAGAGCAATATTTAAAAATTCTCCCTATTTTTGGCCTTTCTCCCACTTTTATGCATGGCTTTGTCCAGATTTCTTACTCTAAGAAGTTGAGAGGTATGAACTTAGTCCAATGGGGTAAGACCCTTGACAAACATGTCACTAACATCCCATATAATGTCTCTGTTATTGATTGTTAAATGTACATGTCAGTATGATTCCCTCCTCATAACAGAGGCACACAATATTACAAAACATTTTACATAAGCAACCATTGCTTTATGACTGACCCCTCCAAACAAAATCTCAGATACACAGATGGACAATGTATCCCCCTTGCCATAAACTCCACTAAGGAATACAAAGGCTGTGCAGTTTGTCATGGTAGTTCACCCCACCACCACCACCACCAACCCATCAATGAGTACCATAGAGATCAAGAGAAAAAGAAAGTTACCTACTAGTGAAGGATATCACATCAGAGAAGCCTTTGCATTGCATGGACAGTTGCAGCTACTCTGTATTGAGACATGGGTTAAAATGGCTATCCGCCCCCCATCAACAACAGTAACTTAGGTACTGCTTGACAAACCATTTTTCCCACAAGCCTCTATTAAACAAGGCTATCACACAGACTGCCATCTTACAAACCCTACTTACTTCTTCTCCTACTCCATGTGACACAAAGGATACTGCTGCCAGTTATATACACCCATACAATGTACAAAATAATGGGGAGCCACATTATGGCACCCACAATCACTGGCCTTCATGCTGGGTCTATATGTGCCCTACCTCCATCAAAGCATACATCATGCCTCATGCTGTGGAACTTAAAGCATAGTGGCAGCACATTAACAACTCCTACATTCCTCCAGGCAACAGTCAGTTGTTCTTAACCAACCACCAACCCTCAACAAATGACATGTAACTCAACAAACACCAGAGCTGTACTTGTTTTGAAACTCCAAAGTAGAATATGAAGTAGAAAATGTAATTCACCAAGTCCATTGTCTGATGAGCACAGCAGTGGCTACAGCTATATTTATCGGGTAACTTCAAGGTTTGTAGTGTGGCAGTATGCTAATGAGTCAGTTTTGGGTCAGTATCTGTAAGTCACACTTTTATTTCATTGCATTCCTACCCAAGACTTCACTACAAGGGTCTTCCCAGATTATGCACTCACATAAGAAGCTATGTGAAGTGCATATGCTAGAATGGTGGGCCACTGCCCCCCCCCCCCTCCCCAGCAGGCATAGTGATTTATTTAATGTATCATTATGTTCTACAGATGTGCTGAAGAGCAAATGTTTATAATGTGGTCTAGTCACTCACACTGTTCACACACAAATATCATAGTGGCATGCCAAGTATGTACGCACCATTATATACTGGCACCATGACCTTTCACTCAAACTATGTGCCTGCTACTGTGCATCATGTATTGGCAGCAGCTCTCATGTTCCTCTAGCCTGTGACTAGTGAAGGGTCATGGCTTCCAACGGCACTGAGAGTACAAGGGCTCCCAGGTGGTGCTCCAAAAAGACCAACATTTTTGTGGCCTTTTGAGCACAGACTACTTGAAGCGCCTGCCTGGGGACTTCCATGAGGGCTCCTTAGTAGAAGGTTGCTGTCTGAAACAGCCTTGCCAGGGCAGTGACTACTGCAACTGCATAAACTGCTGTAGTGAGGAGTGCAGAGAGTGCAGACACCACTGCAGTGACCTCAAAACCCACCATCTAGATATTATACACCTCTGTGAAGAAGAACGGCAAATCAATTTTCTAGATCTGCAGATGGTATTCTCTGGTCACTTATCCCAGCTGCAGTTGTTTGGAGAGTCCAAAGTAGAACATGAGAGTATCCCTGAGTTCTACAGTAAGTATTCATAACAGCTGCATAGCAATTTAATTTACTGCATAACTAGGAGGACCTTTGCAGTACATATTTTCATGTGTCTTTTCATTCCTTTTATGTTTTCAGCTTCTGAGCAGAAAAATGAGACTAGGGTCCTATTTTGATACAGATGTCATAGCACAATATCTCTCTAATGTACACTTATGTTCTGGTTAATTGTAACACCCACTGTATGCGGTAATACATACCTCTGGATACACTTGCACTGGTCATGCTGGCATAGACATTGACCCTTCTACATGACATGCTGTTATGTTCCACTCTTTCAGGAGATGGAAATATAACTTTCAAGGTATGCCCTCACATCATGTAAAATGTAATATACTATTGCCAGACCATTGGTCAGTTAATTTACTGTATATGATTCCACAGCCCTGATAGTCCTACATAGAGAAACAGTCACATTTCTCCATAGTTGGTGTACACTGTTTCACAAAATGACCATTCCTGTGACAGTTACACATGGCATCCTACCATTATGAACACTCTGTCTTGTAGTAAATCCTGGCTTACATCATGGTACTTACCCACCATATGCTGACAACCATTCTATTGCCTGCCTTTAATACATCACTCTGGCATGATGAATATGTCATGCTGCATATTCTGTGCAAGTGGACTTGTCTGCCAAGCACTTTCTTGTCCCTTTTTCTCAAGACACATCGATATGGTTGTGGCCTCACACTACCCATGGCCTCTGCTACCCCAAAGCATATTACCTACCTTACTCGTGAGGATAATCCCTAGCATATCGGTAGTATCTGCTACTGACCTTTTGACCCCATTTCTTGTCTGCACTATGTCTTGTCATATCTCTACCCCATAGTATCAGTGGAAATGTTTTGTACTTCTGTAGCTAGACATATGTTTTATAGTCAGGCATACTTCACACAGAGGCATGCTACTAATATGTTTTTTGCTTTGTCCTTCTGTCTCAGTATCCTTTGTCTGTCTCAGTATCCCTTCTTTATACTTTTACTTGAGATTTGTTGCTTTATTTTTCTGTTTCTGTTACTTCTTATGCAGCGTCCAGTCCAGCATTTTATGAGCTTCCCTTCAATTTTGTTTTGCTTTTCAAGATATGTACATCATTGTTTAGGAGATGTCAGGTGGGAAGTTTAGTTTACAGTGATACTAATGTTATTAATATGGGCATGTATCATGCTTGTGTGTGTGCTTGTAAGTTGTGAAGCCTAGTCTGATGCAGTTACCTGTTGTATCTAATTCCAATTAAGCAGAACTCAGTATCTTAACTGCTTTGCTGCTGTGTGGTTTGCATGCATTCCAACCAACGTCTTTAAATGGTTAGTCCCTGCAATTTTTGCAATAAATCTTGCAGACTCCGTGATTTCAGATTATTTTTGAAAACCATATTTTTAAGTATTTGCAATAAGGCTGGACAAGGCATTCACAGCAGTATAACCCTCCTAATTTGCCTTGATATTTTTATGTGTTACTGAGCACTTTACCAGAAATATGTCATTAGTTCAAAAAATGTACACCATGTATGGTCAAAATGGATTCATGACTTGAAGGATGTGGTGAAGGATTTTATTAAATGGATAAACCCATTATGCACAAAATGTATATTTTCAGGGAGATACTCAAGAATATGCTTTGATTGTTTATTTGCTCAGAGTCACAAGGCAGACAATTAACGACTACAGGAAGTCAAACAAAGAAATACAGTATGAAGCCCATTAGCAGTTCATTGTCTTAATCCTCTGTACTGAATTGTCACTTGTAAATATACCAAAATCATAAAGAAGAGACTGTGAATTAAATGTTTGTACAGATCAACAGTAGATTCCCCACATATCCTAGCCCAGAAGTTTCATTTGAAAATTCTTTTTTTTTCAAACTTTTATTTTATTGTATTTTTCAACATTTAATATGCAAAAATATACAACATGACATTTCTTCATGAACAGATTAATCTTGAACTCACAATTAGCAAGATAATACCTTTTAACTACTAGTCATGAGATGACAAAAGTTCTAGCATCTAAAGAGAATGGTTCAGTTATACAATTAAATTGAATGTTTGGAGTAATACAGGCATACATTTAGAGTAAGTGGTACATAGCAGGATTCTTTTACAAATAATATATACAACTATTTACATATAGTGCTACTATTTATTAAAGTTAGTGAGTGATCACTTCATTACAATGAAAGACAAAAATAAAACCAACAGAGACTACTATCTGTTAGAATCTCATGAGGAAGAGACTTCGGGAATTAACGTAGGGATACGTTGATAGATGTGTTCTTGTTATATCTTATTTCAAAATGTGTTCTAGGATAAGATTCCAGAAGCTGAGAAATGTCATGCACTTATTTCTATTACCTATAAATAGTTTGTGAGATATGATATATTTAGAGGCCATATAAAGCCCTTCCATTCTATTTTTGACCTGTCAAGTAAGTTTTGGGTGAAGTACAGTTTGACTAATGCAAATAGAGCTATCAGGGTATTCAAGTCAGACTTGGGCATATCAATAGGACTCAAATGCAATGTAGCAAACTCCCAAGATAGAGTAGATTTCCAATAGCCCATTTTCTGACGTTTGACCCTTAATGAGTTTCAGAGGTTATGTGCATGTTTCAAGTACCAGAGAATATGCTAAAGGTCCACTGGTTGCAATGGACAAAAAGGGGAAAGAGGAGAGGTGCTTGGGAAGAACTTGTTTAGACGTTCTAGTGTATAATAGGCATTATTATTTATCATTAACTGGGTATATACAAGCTTCTTGAAGGGGGAGAATTTGTTTGCATTATTAAAAGCAAGAGTGAGTTGGACCTCAGTTAAATTATGATTTTTATCCTTTCATTAGTGAGCGTATGTAGGTGAAGATTGGTATTTAATAGCCAAAATTAATTTGTATGAAGCTGATAGCATCTTGTTTTTGAGTTTTAAAAATTTCATTAGGGATTGTGCAAGGTTTACTACTTCCTCTACTCTGTATGGCATGCCTCTAGTAGAAGATACCAGTTCTTTAATTTGTCTCAGTATTATGATATAGTTGTTGCTTAGGTTAAGATTAGTTTTAATATGGCTTAATAATTTGTCCTTACGTATGCAGAAGTCACAGACAATATAGTTTTTGATTTGGGGAAATTGATCCAAGTTTAACATTTTATTGCCTACCTTCAGGTTTGTGTTTAGATGGACAGGCTGCAGAAGGACAAACGTATTTTCAAGATGTAAAGAGGAAAATAGATTTTGAAATGCTTTGATTTTTATGTTTGAGTAGAATATGTATTTTGGTGTCCTTTAGTATGAATCTATCCATGAAAGGTAAGGATACTGGGTTTATGTTATGTGTTTTGACATGAGCGCACCATAGTTTGATCCATTGTAGAGAGTGGGTTAAGTTTTAGTTTTATAGTTGGCAATTCGAAGGATTTTATTGATACATATTATGTTGTAATATAACTTAAAGTCTGGTAAACCCAGACCTCCTTTACTTTTTGGGAGTATTAGTATTGGTAGAGCAATTCTTGGGGGTTTTGGAAACCAAATAAATGCAGTTAAGGTTTTATTGATTTTCTTAAAAAAATTCATAGGAATAATAGAGCTGGTTGCATTTAATTGGTATAAAACTTTGGGAAGAATATTCATTTTTATTACTCCTACTCTGGACAAGACAGGAAGCTTCATGTTTTTCCATCTATCCAGGTCATGTTCGATATTTATCCAATGTTTTAGAAGGTTATTTTGAAAAGAGTTCTTTTGATTATGTACAAACGTTATATCTAAGTACTTAAGATCATATTTTAATTTAATTGCAATGTCTAGAAAATGAGACGAGTTATGTTTTAATGAGTTAATGGGGAGGATGAGCGACTTTGTGGGGTTAACTTCATATTTGGAGGGTTTTGAGAAGATATCAATAGTTTTTAATTGTTTTTTTTTAATCAGAGTTAAGTAATTGGAAGTATATGTTGAGGTTGTCAGCTAAGGCTGAGAACAGCAGGTTATGATGAAAGGTTCTCTGTGATAGATAAATAAATAATGGCTCAATATAAATATTAAAGAAATTTGGCGAATGGGGGCAGCCTTGTCTTGTACCATTAATTTATTTTATTCTGTTACAGCAAGGTTTGTTTATAAATAGTGTGGTAAATGCAGAGTTATAAAGTACTTTAATTATTTTTATGAATTTCTTTGGAATGTTGAAGTGCTGTAAGGTCAAAAATAAGAAGTCCAACTTAACTCTGTCAAATGCCTTAGTGGCATCAAGTGCTAGAAGATATCTTGGGAGCTTTTCTTTCATGAAAAGCTGTATGGCTGTAGTCAGTGTGAGGGAATTATCCCAAGTCTGTCTTCCCTTCATAAAACCTGCTTGTTCTGGAGATATAATTGTAGGTAAAACTTTTTTTAAGTCTATTAGCTAATATTGTGTAAAGAATATTTATGTCTATGTTTATAAGATATATTGGTCAATAGCTTGTTGGATTAGTTTTTTCAGTGTTGGGCTTATGTATAAAGATAGTCTTGGAATTCTTCAGGTATAAGTCCTTGAAGCCAAATTTGCTAATGTGATTGAAGACTTTAAGAAGGATAGGGACCAGTTTGGGGGCAAATGTTTTGTAGAAGTTTGAAATAAAGCTATCGGGACCTGGAGCTTTGTTTTGATGTAAGCTTTTAATTGCGTCCACAAGTTTCTTCTGATACAATGGGGGCTTCCAAGAGCTCAATTTGATGTTTTTCTATTTTTGGAAAATTAATATTGTTGAAGAGAGTGTTACAGTTATCTGAGGAGAGTGAATCTTGGGGTCCGTATAGTTTCCCATAAAGGTTCATATGTTCATAGGTAGGTTCTAGGCTATCTGCCTGAAGGCATTTATAAGCCTAGCCAGAATGTGTTGGCTTTCACCACCCCCTTAGATTGGTTCCCTGTGCCTCTGTCCAGCAGAGCCACTGAAGTGATCCCCGGGTAAACTTTCTGTTACCCATCCACTCTTCAAGGTTTCTTTTGAAGAATGTTAGCGAGGAGCTCTGCCTAATGTAGATTGGGATCTTGTTCCAAAGCATGGAAAGTCTCTGGGACAGGAATCTATCCCTCCAGCATGTCCTATTTATTGTTGTGGTGAGGTTTAGATCCCTAGAGCGTGTGACTTGAGGGGATAAGGTTTTCTTTAGGTGGAGCATGTCCATCAATTCTGGGTTGGACATGGCCTTGTATGTCAGGCAGAGATCACCTCTGAGTAGGCGGTATGTAACCGAGTACAGATGGAGTTTCTTCAGTCGAGCTGCATAGGGTATCTGTTTGAGGCCAGTGATCCTCTTGGTGAGGTACTTCTGTGTTTTTTCCAGTTGTTGCAGGTGTCTTGTAAGGTACATCCCAAATAGGGCATTGTACTCTATGATAGGTCTGATGAGTGATGAGTAGAGAGGCACAATGAGCTCTTTTGATCTGGATGCAAACCCTTTTGTGATTATGTGGGCCACATAGAAGGACTTTCTAACCACTTTGGCAATGTGATTATCAAAGGAGAGATTACTATCTACTTGGGTCCCCAGATCCCTTATTACGTATTCCATATTTAGGGGACTACCACCTATG
Source organism: Protopterus annectens (assembly GCF_019279795.1). NCBI lineage: Eukaryota > Metazoa > Chordata > Ceratodontiformes > Protopteridae > Protopterus > Protopterus annectens. The sequence goes on along the minus strand of NC_056734.1, from coordinate 900,851,375 downwards.
TAGTAGGTTGTGGGTACTTTGTTTTTTCCAAAGGGGATGACTATGCGCTTTTTGGCATTTAGCTTGAGGCCATGGTTTTGACACCAGGTATCCGTCTCAGTGAGACCCTTTTGGAGGATGTCTATGTCAGCTGGAGAGTCAATTATAGCCCCTAGTTTGCAGGCATCTGTGAACTTGGTAAGCCATAGTCCTCCTGTGCTTGCCTGTACCTCTGAGAAGTATATGCCGAACAGGAGGGGTCCTAGGACTGAGCCCTGGGGAATGCCACTTGTAACCGGTTTAGAGTCGGACCTAGCTCCAGCAACTCTCACCATGTAGGTTCTGTTCATGAGCCAGTTGGCAACCCGTCTTGTGATTTAGGGGTTTATGTTCAGGCTGGTGAGCTTGTCTATAATACCAGAATGGGGAATGGTGTCGAAGGCCTTTGTGAGGTCTAGGTAGGCTGTGTGTACCACCTTTCCCTTGTCTGTAGCCTTGGTAACTGTCTCAAAGAAGTTCACCAGGTTTAGGAGGCATGATCTGCTCTTAGCAAAGCTGAACTGGGTAGGATCCAGTGTTTGGAGGTTCCCAATGTCTCTGTTAATGAGTTCCATGATGATGTGCTCCATAGCCTTGCAGTCCAAGCTAGTCAGGCTTATACGGCGATAGTTTCTGGGGTCTGTTGTGGCTCCACCTTTGTGGAGTGGAATAACCGTTGCTGTGCACCACTCTATGGGTACATAGCCTGTGGAGAGGCTGAGTTTGAACAGTATGTTTAGGTGAGGGGTTAGTTTGTCTTTGAGTTCATGTAGGACACAGCCTGGGACACCACTGGGTCCCATTTGATGCTGTATTTTTGGCTTTGGAGAGGGCTGTTTTAACCTGAGTGTCTGTGATTTCAGGGGCTCTACATTCTTCTAGTATGGTTATGGGCCCTTTTGGGGGAGAGAGGAGGGTTACGTTTGCACTGAACCTGTCTGCCAGGATGCTGGTGATATTGGTCAGTTCAGTGTATTTTGTGCCATTCTGCACTAACTCTGAGAAGATCTGAGGATTGCCACTTAGATTCTTGGCATAGATAAAGAATGCCTTGTGGTTATCTTCGGAGTCCTTGGCAATTTTTCTTTCGAAGCTCACCTTGGATGATTTTATGAGGGATCGTAGTTTCTTGCTGATACTGATCAGGGATGTCTTCACTTCTTGGGATTTTATTCTTTTCTGTACTAGTTTCCTCCTTCTATTGTATAGCTTATTTATGGCAAGAGTCCACCAGACTGGTTTTCTTTTCTTGGAGGAGTCAGTCTTGGTTTTGCTTGGGATAGTATGATCCATGCATTCTTGTAGGTGCCCATAGAATGCATTAGTAAAGGATTTTGCAGCTTGGACAGCATTATCCTTTAACATGGGGGCTTTGAAACTTTCCAACTCGGTCTTAAGTAACGCAAAGTTTGCTTTTGAAAAGCTTTTCATGGTGGGTTCCTTGTCCAGGGGTGGGGGTGGAATGTGGCTATCCAAAGTGATTTATTTATGGTCAGATCTAACCAGCGAGGGTTGACCTCCGATGTGGAACACTGGTCACCCATGTTGGTGATGACCAGGTGCAATATGTTGTCACCTCTGGTGGGAGTGTTGACCAGTTGATCCAGGGTGTTTGAGTTTATAAATTCTAAGAAATGTTGTGCAAGGGAGTTAGTACTTAAGTAGTTCTCCTGTTAATGTTTGGGTAATTGAAATCACCCAATATTAGTGTGTTTGGTAGGACCTTTATGTTTCCCAGTGTTTCCAGAAACACGGAATGGGGGTCCTGGGACATTGTGGGTGATCTGTAGCAAGCTACAATTTGAATTGCAGTTTTGCCCATTGTTAGTTGCACGTGGATGATCTCTGAAGCATCGTACTGTGCCACTAACCTGGAGGTGTGGGTATCCTTGATGAATATGTATATGCCCCCACCTTTTGTATTTTGGTCCGGGTTCTGTGGCCGAAATGTACGGTATGAGTTGTAGCCTGGTAGTGCTGGGGTGCTCTCTGGAGCCTTAAACCAGGTTTCTGTTGCTGCACATATATTAATTTTCTCCATACTGAGGAGTGCCTCGAGTCTGTACATTTTGAGGTTTAGACTTCTGGCATTGAGTAGCATTACCCTCAATTTTTTGTTACTTATGCTATTTACGGTAGTGGGTTTGTCTTTTGAGCTTTGCCTAAAAAAGACACTATGGGGGTGGCAAGAGCCTTGGCCAGTATTTGAAAGTCTAAGAGTGACAGGTGCAAGTCATCTTTAGCGAAGCAGCATGGCTTGTTGAACATGTCATCCCAGGTGGACAGACACTGGATCCCTTTTGAATGACACCAGAAACTTAGCCAATTTTTGAAATTGATCATTTTTTTCTTTATACTGTGGTATCATTCTTGGTGAGGGCAGGATGCTACTCAGGGTCAGGGTCATACTGGCCTGGGCTATGTGATCAGATAGCTCTTCCATGTCTCTTTTTATGTAGTCCAGGGAGGTACAGCTCAGGTCATTCACACTAACATGGACAATGACAGAGTCAAATTTGTACTTGTTCTGGAGTGACCTGAGTGCTTGTGTTATGTGGCGGATCCTGGCACCCGACAGGCAGCTAACAGTAACCTTCTCCTTATTCAGCCTAGTGAGTGGGACGTCAGTGTGCCTGACTATAGAGTCACCTATTACTAGTATGTCGGGTATGCTATTTTGCCTTAAGGGCTATGATTGCATGGCATACTGGTTTTGTGAAGTATGCGTTTCATGTTTTGTGTTGGGGGGGTAGAGGTTGCTTGGATGTCTGGTTTGGAGGTCTCTGTTGCTTTTGCAGATTTTTATTTAGAGCCTCCGAGTATGTTTTCATGTATTTATGTGTGTTTTTTGCTGGTGCTGGTTTAATGGGTCTATGTGAGACTGGTGGTGCGATGCAAGTATTTCCCTTCTCCTCTTGACTGTCTGATCCAGTTTTGGGTTGAGAGAGCTTAGCCTCCAGTTTGGCTGTATAACTGCATCTCTTGCATGTATTAGTGTTTGGTGGTAGGAGGAGAGGGTTGTCTGTGTACAAGAGGCAGATGTAACATTGCCTCAAAATGCCCAGATTCACCAGTTGAACTGGAGAGTACACCTGAAACTGCCCTTTAGACATGCCTGGATAGGTACAGTGAACTGTTTTACTGAATGTCTGGTAAGGTTGAATAGAGAGCCTTTTCCTTCTGTACAGTATAGGGGGGTCTAGTGCTAGGGTTTATAAATGCTTGCTATGAGTTTTGAGCAAGTGCCGGGCTGAGAAATGAATGGCTTGAGTGCTTAAGTTGAAAGTTTGTCTAGTTCCAAGGGAAAAATTGAAGAGGAGATTTTGTGGACCTGGAATAGATATACCCTAGCTAACTGGCGCTGCTCGGCACGCAAAACCGGGCAAATGCAGTTTTTATAGCAGGGAAATGAAACAGATAGAAATTAGCCCAAAATGGCCAATAAACTACTAATTTCTGGGTTGAAACCACTCCTCCAGGGACAGATATGCTGCTCAAAACTCCCCTCTCTCACAGGTGAACAGAGGACCTTCCTTCTATCCAAGTAAGGTATGAGCAAACACAGTGATTTGTAACACAGCCCTGAATTCAGCACTAACCTGAAAACTGGACTATACTAGCTTAGAAAGGTGGGAAACAAGTATTTTTTTTCAGAAAATGAAGCAGATACAATTACAAAAAAACACTTTAAATGCACAGAAAAGGATACTTATTGTTATATATCTCAGATCAAAGTTGTAGTCAATGCCCCTAGTAATAAAGTAGGAAGAAAGACAAATACAGTAAAAGCAGATGAATAAAGTACAATTTGATATATATATATATATATATATATATATATATATATATATATATATATATATATATATATATATATATATATATATATATATATATATATATATAAAACAATAGAAAACAAACAAACTGATTTAAACAAGTTACCCAATTAACCAGAAAAAAGCTCAAAACTGAGCCCTGTTCCAGCAGTCTTCAATCAGACAAGTTCTAAATGCACACTCCTGCAACTAGGGTGCAGGGGAACCTTCTCCAAAAAAAAGATGGCCTGGATCAGTGCTCAAGTTATACAAACAAAGCTATATTCAACAGACCTGAATCTGGTCTATGCTATAGCAACAAGGCACACCAATTTCAGAAAGAAACAGTTCAAATAAGCAGGCACAATAAGCCTGTGACCAGAAATTCCCAGCTCAGAAGGGCAGAATCCAGCCTCTCCTCCCACCAGAGTGCAGACCACAAACCTACTTAATGTAGAATAACTGGCCTGAAGCCCAAGTGCTTAAACCAGAACTAAATATACTTTTAGAATAGCAGACACTGAGCCTTCAATCAGCAATTCTCAGCTTAGAAGGATGTAAGTTACCTGTCCTGTCACAACAGTGCAGACCACAAACCTTCTTAATGTAAAACAACTGGTATGAAGCCCAAGTGCTTAAACCAAAAGACTTAGAATAACAGTTACAATTTAATCAGGCTACTACTATGCAGTAATAAATGCAGCAGAATAGATAAAATCGAGTACTTTTAAGAAGAGGCAAAAGCAAAATAAAGTAGGAGGAAACAGAAATACAGTAAAAGCAGATGAATAAAGTGCAATTTTTTTTTGTTAGTAAAGTGCAAGGAGAGAGGAAGGAAGAACCTAAGTGGGTTGGCCTTCTCAAATATTCTCTCTGTGTTATGTAGAGTGAACACTAGACTCAGAATATGATCTCACTGTACTCGGTTAAGTGAGCAAATGAGACGGACCCAGGAGAAGTGTTCAAATACAGACTTACAGGAGGGGCAGGCAATTCCAGAGCCACCAATACTAACACCAACACAAGAACAGGGAAGGTGGGTGAGGAACTAACTGCAGAGAGACACACAGCACATTATTCAGTGCAACACACAATCAGGTAACAGAAAAAAATGAAATACAGCACTTTTAAAACTGCAAGTTTGTACTTAACAGAAGACTAAAATGCAGTACTGCAAGTTTGCACTTAACTTCAGCTTCTAATGCAGGTGATTGTAGCCAACCATATGTTTTCAAATAGAAGTAGTATTTCTTGGTTGGTAGTATACAGTTTGTTATTGTAATTAATTTGTGTAATTGCTGGTGGGTTTTGATAAATTTTAATAAGTCTAACAAGTAGTTCCAAGGGTTGTGGTGCCCATTCAGAATAATTAGCAAGGAATTTCATTTCCAGGAAAGTGAGATTTTGTGAGTGGAGTAGATACAACTCCTTTTGCTTGTTTAAAAGTTGGCTTTCTAACTCTGGTGTGAAGTTCAGTTGAAATTACTTTTCAGTTGCTTGAATTTTGCATATTATGCTGTTTTCTTTTTGTTTAGATAGTTTTCTATCATTTTAAAATTCTATTACTTGTTTTTTTCATGAATGAACATGCTAACAATGGGTTATAATGGCTCCCCTAAAGACAGAGAAAGGGAAATTAGCCAGAATGATTAACTGATTTATCTTTACTGAATCTTAGTCAATAGATTAATTTGATAGCAGAAAATGTGGTTCACTTTTGACAATGAAGACAAAAAATCCTGCTTTTACATTTGCTGCAGCAGGAAATAAGTGTGTTCAGAATCAGAAATTGCCTTGGGTACAGTGATGACAAAGCTATTGCTTCCTGAAAATGGATGAAAAAATGTGTGCTTTTAGAGTTGAGAGAAGTGGAATCTGTTAATGTAAGAATTGACTTTTGCTGCTAAATCTGGAAAGTGACAATAAATTTATTTTATTTGATTTTATTTTACATTTGTGTACCAGGATGGTTTGATTGGGACAGAGCCCATTTTCAACAGAGGCCAGAAGAAAAAAGCTCAAGTCTAAGCTTACATACAAATTATCACAAAAAGTAATAACAATTATAAACAAAATTGACAAAAAAAGAGTGTTAACACATTTACAAGATAAAAATGTAAAAACAAAAATACATACATAGTATCAAATAGAACATGACTTTAAACACTTGAATATAGACAAATATATGGTTGAAATTATATCTGTGGAGGAACATAATCTTAGTTATGAAATTAAGCAGGGAGAATCACTTAGGCAAAGTAGTGCATAGTTAGTAATACTTCTGTGATGAGAGTTGCAACTAGGAATGTAACTACTTATAGAAAAGTAGTTTTGTTAGAAGGGATATGTTAACAAAGTTAGTACGTACAGCCACATTGTATAAGTAATACTAAGTTAATAATTAACATGGAGTGTTACATGTGCAAAACCAGGATTCATATAGGTGTCTTTCGAGAGATATTTTGAAATGATATAATTAAATATAAGCACCTGCTTCAATAGTAATAGTACTAATAATAACAACAACAATAATAATAATAATAAAAAATACATACATAAACAAATATAAGCATCTGCACTTAACCTGAGTCTCTTTATATTCATGTTATTGAACTCAACCAACTTAAAAGTCTGCATCTTGCTTTAATCTATAAACAAGAAACACTGATTTTACTTTTACGTAGTGCAGAAATATATTTTTTGAGTTTCTTGCCATAATTTGTGTGCTATAAGACTTATAAATGCAACTGTGAGGATGTAGTAATTGGGATCCATGAATAAGAATGGTAGATCAGACTAGAAGCATGTAAATCACTGGGACTTAACACTCAGATTTCCATCACCAGCATTCTCAATCTTAGAAGACTCCATCACCATGCTTATTATTGACAGCTGAACTCTCCTGTTTTAATTTGACTTTGGTGGAGATTTATACAATTATTTATTTATTTATTTAACATTCATTTACCAGGAAAGTCTGACTTGGAATGAGCAAATTTTCAGTGGAGGCCCAGAGATAAATGCTCCAGACACGTCTTTGTAACATGGGAGGAAACCAGAGCACTTGGAGGAAACCCACATGAATGCAGGGACGACATACAGACACCACACAGAAAGCACCATAGCCAAGAATCAAATTAGAGAACCTCTTGCTGTATTAATTTTTAATTTTATTTAATTAGGTATTAGTTGTTGTACTTCTGTGCACAAAAATCTCTATTTCAAATTAAAAGGTTCCACCCAAGAAGCAGATCTGAAGAAGCATGAGAAAAGTGCTGCAGACAAGCTATTAATTTTTAACATACAGAGATGGTTTTGATGAGGATGGACAGGATTAGGAATCAGTATATTAGAGGGTCACCTCAGTTTGGATGGTTTGGAGACAAAGCCAGAGAGGTGAGATTGCATTGCTTTGGACAGGAAGGATGCTGGATATATTGGGAGAAGGATGCTAAGGATGAAGCTGTCAGGTAAGAGGAAAAAAGGAAGGCTTAAGATAAGGTTTATGGATGTGGTGAGACAAGACATGCAGGTGGTTGACATGATAGAGCTACACAAAGTAGAAGTCGTTATCACATTAGACAAGTCAGATTTGGCTTTTTCTCCAGTTGGACTCATTGCAATCCACCCCCACCATCACTTTCTGCCATTTGTACAATTTCAAGAAATGTAACAAATTTGTGTGTATGTGAAAGAATATATTTTACATTGTTTACTTTTTTTACTAGCAGTCTGAGTGGGTAGCTAGCACCGATACTGGAGACTTCAGACACCCATGAGCTGAGGCCCCATGCCTATCCTTAGCATATTAGTGAAGTGGCAATCCTTACCCTGCTTTTTTCATTTACATGTGCCCTTTCTGTGCCCTCTTGTCAGTTAACGGCCAAGCCCATATGCAACAAGACCAGGAAGGGTCCTCTTCAGACATTTGTGCCAACTGCTGTTGTGTTGGTTGATGCATCATGGAGGGCATACTCAGCCACCATGGATCTTATGAACCACCTGGATTGCAGTTTGGAACTTGGAGACTTTTCAGCTCAGTCCCATAATGCTGCTGTCCTAGGTAAGCATGGCCTTGGGGTTGCCACTGTGATGCAATATTTCCATCCGGGAAAGGACACATGCAAAAAGACAAAGCCTGGGTCAGTCTTGGTCTTTACACATGTTGTCTTGGTGTACATCTCCACTTACTCTCCCTCCCACCAGGTGCAGTAAATGTATGTAGGTCAAGGCAAGAGGGTTTACATTAGCGCCCCCCTTTCAGTCCTTATGGCCATTGCCAAAAGGACACATATAAATGGAAAAGACAGAGGTAAGGCAGAGTGCTGGCATTGCATGCAATTGGGAGTCATTGCTGCTACCAGCTGTCTGAGTGGGTACCCAGCACCAGTATGGGATACTTCAGACACCCACGAGCTGAAGCCCCATATCTGTCCTCAGCATATTAGTGGAGTGGTGGTCCTTACCTTGCTTTTTCCATTTACATGTGCCCTTTCTGCACCCCCTTGACAGTCACTGTGTGTAATTTGGTGTTTTCATGGGTGTTAGGTATGTACCTCTGCAGCATCATCACTACTTATGTACCTTATGAAAAGAATAATGCCCCTGTGGATAGGAGTGAAGATTTGGATGGTCTAACCAGGTAATGCATTATGATATGCCTATATATGTAGTCTTCCAATAACTCTGTCAAACATCAGTAGTAATCTGTTTGCATTTTCTTTCCTGGGCAGGTTCGTCCACCTTCTGACACTGACATGGCTTCACAAGCAGGAGAACGACAAGTGAGAGTGTGGGTATATGCCATTCTTACATTCACTGGGCTGCCAGCCATGCCTCCATAACTGAAAACCACTAAAACATGAGCTTCCCCACATCCAGTGTGAAGTTATACTGGATTTCAAGAAGAGGTATGCATTGGAGCTTGGTAATGCAGTTGTTGGAAGAGAAGTGTTCCATCTATCCTGAGTCCAACATCCGTGTGTCGCACATTGGAGGGAATGATGTGATCAATCAACCACTCAGAAGTCTACGGTTTCAAATCAGAGCAATTTTTGAACACCTGTAGTTGTGGTGGCCACGTTGCTATTTTGTGTGGTCTGACATAATTCCTCACCAGATATGGAAAACAGCTAACAGTCAATGGGCAGTGTACAAGGCCAGACATTTACAGAATGGGTTTATGCATGGCTTAATGCATAGGCTCGGTGGAGCTACCATCTGCCATGACAGCATCACCACAGAAGATTTTTACCTGTTCAGAAGGAATGCCATTCACCTAACTGAGGAGGGCATTGCATTGTTCTTGACTGACCACCACAATGGTGTGAGGAGAGCTATGCAGGATTGGTAACATGCAGCTTGTGAGAAGAATGGAAAACACCCATGACCAAGAAGGACCAGTATGGTAAGTAAAACTCTATTATGAACTATGTTGTGTAAAATATGATATTTTTCTGAGTTTGGCAAATAACTGTGAGAAGGAGCTGGTGAAGTTGCTGAAAAAGAACAACTGTTTCAGGAGAGTGCTGCCATGTGCAATCGAATATGTCAGTAACCATCCTGTAATGCTTCTTTTTTTATTCTTTTTCTATCAAGCATGTGTAAAGTTTAGATGACAGGAAGGGCTTAATAATAAAGAACTTGATCCCTTGCGTCCATTGCTGAATGGACACAAGTAAAGAAAAAAGGCATAGGCAAGGAAGACTGCTGACACTGAAGGAGGTCATGAGACTGCAGTGGTATCAGCTGTCTGATTGGGTAGCCAGCGCAGGTATCAGACAGATCAGATGTCCTTGCATGCCACTGAAGTCTCATGCCTGTCCTGGGTTCATTAATGGAATGGCAGTCCTTACCCTGCTTTTTATCTTTACTTGTACCCATTCAGCAGTATGTTGGCTACACCAAGAATGTGTATATTTACAGTGATATCTGTCTACATGGTAAAACAACTGGGTCTGAATGCTGTACACATGTACAGATATCCATTTGTTTAGGACTTAGGTTATGGCAATTATGATTTTTTTTAATATTTTGGTAAATAACTTTGCAAGGGAGCATCTAAATGTGATAAGCAATACCTTATTTTGAAGACAGTATTGATAGCTGCAACATGGTAAAATAACTGTGCCTGTATGTTGTACACATGTACAGATATCAAAGTTTGTTTCGGACTTAGATTATGGAAATTATGATTTTTTTCATATTTTGGCAAATAACTTTGCAAGGGAGCATCTGAATGTGCTAAGTAATACCTCATTTGGAAGACAATATTCAGAGTTCCAAGATGATAAAAGACATATGTATAGATATCAAAGTTTGTTTTGGAAATTATGATTTTTTTATATTTTGGTAAATAACTTTGCAAGGGAACATCTGAATGTGCTAATTAATAAATCATTTTGACGACATTATTCATAGTTCCAATATGGTAATAGAATTGTGCCTGTATGTTATACACATGTACAGATATCAAGGTTTGTTTCAGGCTTAAGTTATGGAAATTATGATTTTTTTGTATTTTGGTAAATAACTTTGCAAGGGAGCATGTCAGTGTGCCAAGTAATACCACATTTTGAAGACAGTGTTACTCCTTACAACATGGTAAAAAAACTGTGTTTGTGCACTGTACACATGTACAGATATCACAGTTTGTTTAGTCTTGTAGGATTATGAAAATTATACATTTCCAATACTTTTCATTATTATGCCAGTTTCTTTGCAAGGGAGCATAGTGATGACACAAATGATGCACCATTTTGAAGCTGACATTGAGACACACAACTTATATACTGATATGTAGCCTCTGTCTGTTACAGGTGATGCTATATTATGCTTTGTTTATTTGTCAATTATGAGAAATATTATATTAATCATATTTCTGTGAATATCTACATAAAGGAGCATCACACAGTAATGGTTAAGGTATCATTTAAAGGTGACATACAAACAAATTAAGTACAAATTGTATGGGTCAACATGGTACATTGACCAAGATATTGTGCTTTGGTTTTCCAAAAAGGTAAAAAGTATGCACAATATCAGCATTCCTTACCAAATCTTTAATAATGACTTTGATACACACTATCAACATTTACACTATTGGAAAGGTCATTGTCTACTGAACAACTTTTGTATTTACATTTTTAGTGTAGCTCTTATAGCTTTATAGTTAGAGTTATGAACATTTGTTTTCTGTATGGTATTAGAAATGGATTTTCTGAAAACGAGCTCAGGCTGTACTGTTATTCCTATGGTGAAATTATGCAGACAGCTTTTTCTGAGCTGCTCTGGAGTGAATGAATTTATATAGTGATATCAATACAGCTGTTAGAACAACTGGCACATTTAGGAATCAGTAAACATTTCTGTAACTGGAACAAACTCAGAAGAAAGAAACACAAGCAAATAATCCAAAACAGGAATCCAGGCACCTCGAAGCTGAAAGTAATCCAATAATCCAAGTTATAGTTTAAAAAACTTTTAATGTGAGCACTTTCGTTCACATAAATTAAATGAACTTCTTCAGACAAATAAAAGGCATTCAAAAGAACATTTAAATACATTTCCTGATTCATGACATCACAAACCCAATCTAAAAAATTACGTGATTATCAAGTCATATGATCAAAAAATTCACATGATTCATTCACAAACGTATTATTATTCTTGTTTGATGTAATATATATGTATTATAAATTTATGGATAAACCTAAAGTTACATATAGAAGGGGGGCCAACATTAAATCTATCCTGGAAAGGAATGTAAAACCTTATATACCAAACAAAGGTATGAAGAAATGTGGTAGATGCCCCTATTGTAAATATGTACAGTTAACATCAACATTTACTGTCCTGGGTGAACAATAGGAGGTGCAGGGGAGAGTTGACTGCAACACAAAAGGGGTAGTCTGCCTTGCACAGTGCCAGACATGTGTCTGCTTCTATGTGGGAAAACAGAGAGACACTTTAAACAAAGAATTTATGAACATCAGTATAGTATAAATAAACAGAATACTATGAACACTTTGGCTAGACACATAATGAATGAACCAAGTCACCAGTTTAAATACTTAGTAATTGAGCAAATAGTACCAAATTATAGGGGGGTGGGGTCTGTGGACTTTGAGGTTAGAGGACCAAGAGCTTTTGTGGCAATTAAGGCTAAATGCACACTCATATCCTGGACTAAATGACTATTGCTCCTTGAAATGAATTTTAAAATTAAAGTCACTTTTAAGATAAATATGGAATAAGAACACCAAAATGTATGGCGTTTATTTCTGTTTATATGTAAACATATTAACATATTAACATATATATATATATATATATATATATATGGGTCACCTTCAGATGCCCGACAATGCGTTTTGCCGACACGGAATCCGATGGGACGAAAACACCGACAACGCAGATGACCGACAAGGTGAGAACCCGACGGACTCGGTAAGTGTGCGATAGAGTGAGGGATTTAGTGTTAGGGAGCGGACAGGTAAGTGTGCGATAGTGAGGGACTGTGGGTTTAGGGGTGGGTTAAGTGAGTTAGGGTTAGGGTGCAGGTAGGGAGTGTGTGTGATAGTGAGGGACTGTGGGTTTAGGGGTGGGTTAAGTGAGTTAGGGTTAGGGTGCAGGTAGGGTGAGTGTGCGGTAGTGTCGGACCTTGGGGTTAGGGGTGGGTAAGTGAGTTAGGATTAGGGTGCAGGTAGGGTGAGTGTGCGGTAGTGTCGGACCTTGGGGTTAGGGGTAGGTAAGTGAGTTAGGGTTAGGGTGCAGGTAGGGTAAGTGTGCGGTAGTGTCGGACCTTAGGGTTAGGGTTTGGGTTAGGGATAGTGGATATGTTATGTAGTGTACTGTGTTGTTTACGTGTAGTGTGTTGGTGTAATGGTTTTCGGTGTTTTGCGTTGTCGGTATTTTTTGTTGTCGGTCTTTTGGTGTCGGTGATTTGTGTGTCGGCGAAATGCGATTTCGGGCATCTGAAGGTGATCCATATATATATATATATATATATATATATATATATATATATATATTTTTTTTTTTGTTTTTTTTTGGTTTTTTTTACATCAAACAAGAATAATATGTCTGTGAATGAATCATGTGAATTTTTTGATAATATGACTTGAGAATCACATGATTTTTTAGGGTGGGTTTGTAATGTCATGAATCTGGAAATGTATTTAAATGTTCTTTTGAATGCCTTTTATTTGTCTGAAGAAGTTCATTTTATTTATGTGAACAAAAGCGCTCACATTAAAAGGTTTTTAAACTATAACTTGGATTATTGGATTACTTTCAGCTTCGAGGAGCCTGGATTCCTGTTTTGGATTATTTTCTTGTGTTTCTTTCTTCTGAGTTTATTTTAGTGTGTTCAACATGGAACAGGAAGAAAATGGCAGCTCGCAATCTCTGTTTACCCCACATGGAGGTACTGAATCAGAAACCAGCACTACTGGAAAGTTAACAGCGCTGGTTGAACAACGTTTCAACCGGGTGAATGACCTGGCCCAGAAAATTAACACTGATGCTGGCAGCAATGTAAACCCACCACCTGGAACATCCTTTTTGGGCTCTGGTAGGTGCTCATTTTCAAATCTACCTAATTTGTCATATTCAAATGTAACTACAGCCACTACTTCAGTTGCTTTGCCTGGAAATGGCAAGAGCAATGGCCGTAGAAGTAATGGTAATATCAATAATGTTAACAACATGGCAAATGAACTGAATAACGCTGATGCAGGAGCCGTGAATATTATACCTAATTTACAAGAATGGCTCAATGCTCCAGCGTTTTTTAATGGCTGTAACAACTAGCTGAGTGGAACTTTAGAAAACAGTGAGAACAATATTGTGAATAAACTGAAAGATTTTGATTACAACCTTCTGAAATATAGCAAACTTCAGTTGGAAGTTGCTTATTTTCAGGAATGCTTGCAAAGGTGGCACATCCCTAAGGGCTTAAGACAGTGGCATTCCACTACTGGACTGTTGAAAGATTCTGTCTTTCATCATGGATTACTGGGTCTGCTTGACAAGCAGGGCCTAGAGTTCTTAGAAATTCTTATAAAGCATTATTGTTTACAAATGGAACAATTGAAAAATGAACTTAATATAATGGAGATGAACATTAAGTCAGATATTCACTTTGGCCACTACAAATAAGAGTTTAGTCGCATATTTTGCAGTATAGACACTGTTATTCAGAAAATGAGGGAATCTAAGTTAAAAAAACTTGAAAGGGATTGAAAAGAATACTCTAATGGAACAGCTTACCCACCCCCTGCCCCCCTGACAAATGTGGCGTAACATTGAGCCTACAGGCGCTACTGGGGACAACAGCCCTATGGATGAGAACCATGAAAATATACAAGAACAGGGTAATACAACTGAAGTGGGGGATGAAGGGTCAGGTAATTGGAATGACAGATTGAGGGCTCGAGAAGTACAATCTAACTCAAATCAACCATCTCAGGGTCAGGGTTTTCCCAATGGCCAAGGCTGGCAACAAACCCGACAACCATTGAGGAAGAATCAATGATCGAGGAAACAAACTCAGAGGAGGAGATAATTTTTCCAGTAGACACGACCAATAGTACAGATGCTAGTGGAGGGGTCACCATTTTTACCAACAAAGAAGGTGACTTTAAAATCTACAATTTTACCACAAAACATGTGAAACCGGAATTAATAGAGGTGTTAGCCCATGGGCTTTCCTTTGTACCCACGGAAAGAGGGACATTTCCAGGACTCTTATTGACTTGAAAGTTGTTGTTGTGTCTTTCGGCTTTTCCCGGTTAGGGGGTCACAACAGTGGAACTCTGGTCTGCTAATGATTGGCAGCAGATTTTTATGTGCCAAGTTGCCAGTCCTGATGCACAACCTTCAACGAAGGTACGCCCATTCACGCATGTCTCCAGACAGAAGACTCTCTAGCTGAGAATCGAACGGGACAACGTGTTACTGTGAGGCTATATTTATATAAATTAAAATTGTACCTTTTGTTGGGTAATAATTCTATGACTAGAAGTGAGCACAGAATTTCTAGCTTGTTTAACCCCCCCATTGCATGCTACCTTAGGGATCTTCGAGAGACTATGTGAAATGGACTTTAGGGATGTTTTGGTTAGGACAAGTTATAAACAACATGAATTCAACCTACATCCCTCTCAAATACATGATCTTGCCAAACTGAAACTGTTTAATATACGTGTGATGCGACCCGATAAGGGTGGGAGCCTAATTTTCATGGAGGAAAGTGATTACACCTATGTTAGACAGCGAAGCATATGAAAAAGTTTCTGTAAATGAAGTAAATACGGCCTTCTTGAAAATTAGGAACACCATTAATGACATGTTTCTGGAAGGCAAGATTAGTCTTGACATTAGTAACTATCTGACAATGGCTGCCCCTTTGACACCTGTAATATTCGGAATCCCAAAAATCCATAAATATTTAGAGGACCCCCCAAATGAGACCCATATAGTGGATGGTAGAAACAGCATCATATATGCCTGTGCTAAACTGGTGGATGGAATGCTAAAGAAACATCTTGCCACCGAATGTCAAATTTGTAAGGATTCTTGGGGAATTTTACAGGCATTGAATGAAGTTAAGTATAATTCAGAATTTGGTTTCCTTACGATAGATGTCAAGGACCTATATACTGCAATACCACAAGCTCTGGGTATTAGTTGGGTGAGAGAATTCTTGATGGAGAAAGGTGTAGATGGGGATGAAATTATCCAAATAGAGCTTAGAACTAATTTTGGAAAAAAATGTTTTCTATTTAACAAGAATTATTATTTGCAGAAAAGTGGGGTTGCTATGGGTTCACCCTGTTAAGGCAGCTTTGCAAATACCGTCATGGCCTTCTGGGAAAATACATTTTTGTTTCCCAATGACACATTCAGGAACAATGTGAGATGGTATACACAGTTTTTAGATGACATGCTTCTATTAAAAAAAGTAATTGCGAAACAGTTAACCAATTGTTAGATGAGATGTGAAACATGATATCCTTTCTACAATTTACATTCAGTTTCGGTGAACATGAAATGGCCTATCTAGATGTGAAATAAAACAAGGATAATGTAAATAATATATATGTAGCCCGCATATACAGAAAATCCACATATTCTAATGATTTTCTTCACTTCAACAGTAATCATCCTGTACATCAAAAGTGGGCAATGGTGAAAGGGTAGCTCGTGAGAGCTGCCAGGATGAATTCCCTTAACCAGGATTTTGACAATGAATGTCAAAACTTGAGAAACATGTTCCTTAAGTGGGGTTATCCACCTAGTTTTTTGGATGACATCATGGTTGAAGTGGAAAAGAAGAAAATGAAAGGCCATTTTAAACCCATTTTGAATAGGAACATAATGGCATGTAATGGGGAGATGGTGAATACCATAATAGACATGAATCCTAGGATAGAAAATGAATTTAGTGTTAGTTTTATAACAACTTTTTGTAGCGATGCAGGTGCCCTCAGGAACATCTTGATTAAAAACTGGGCCCTTATAAATGAAGATGCTACCCTTAGGACCAAATTAATAGAGAAACCTAAAGTTACATATAGAAGGGGGCCCAACATTATCTATTCTGGAAAGGAATGTAAAACCTTATATACCAAACAAAGGTATGAAGAAATGTGGTAGATGCCCCTATTGTAAATTTATACAGCTAACATCAACATTTACTGTCCTGGGTGAACAATATGAGGTGAAAGGGAGATTTTACTGCAACACAAAAGGGGTAGTCTACCTTGCACAGTGCCAGGCATGTGTCTGCTTCTATGTGGGGAAAACAGAGAGACACTTTAAACAAAGAATTTACGAACATTAATATAGTATAAATAAACAGAATACCACGAACGCTTTGGCTAGACACATAATGAATGAACCAAGTCACCAGTTTAAATACTTAGTAATTGATCAAATAGTACCCAATTATAGGGGGGTCTTTGGACTTTGAGATTAGAGGAGCATGAGCTTTTCTGGCAATTAAGGTTAAATGCACATTCATATCCTGGACTAAATGACTATTGCTCCTTGAAATGTCTTTTAAAATTAGTCACTTTTAAGATAAATATGGAATAAGAACACCAAAATTTATGGCGTTTATTCCTGTTTATATGTTAACATATTAACATATGTACATATATATATCTATCTATATATATATATATATATATATATATATATATATATATATATATATTACATCAAACAATAATAATAATATGTTTGTGAATAAATCGTGAATTTTTTGATCATATGACTTGATAATCACATGGATTTTTAGGGTGGGTTTGTGATGTCATGAATCAGGAAATTTATTTAAATGTTCTTTTGAATGCCTTTTATTTGTCTGAAGAAGTTAATTTTATTTGTGTGAAAGAAAGCACTAGCATTAAAAGGTTTTTAAACTATAACTTGGATTATTGGATTACTTTCAGCTTCGAGGTGCCTGGATTTCTGTAACTGGAGCCTGGACTTCCTGACTGAGAAACCACTGAGGGTGTGTTCAGGTAAGAACATATCACATTGTTGTTCAGCATCCTGACCCATGACTGCTATGCTAAGCACAAGTACAACCATATCATCAAGTTTGCTGATGAAACCACAGTCACAGAGCTCATCACAAAGGAGGATGAGAGGGCATACAGAGAGGAGGTGGCATCTCTGATCAGCTGGTGCAAAGGGAACAACCTTGTCCTGAATGTAAGCAAAACCAAAGAGATTATCACTGACTTCAGGAAAAGGGAGAACAAACCACCCAGTGCATAGGATCAATGGAGAGAGTGTGGAGAGGGTTAAGAGTACAAAATTTCTGGCAGTACACATAACAGAGGATCTCTAGTGGTTGGGAAGCACCAGCCAACTGGTCAAGAAAGAACACCAATGCCTTCACTTTTTAAGAAGGCTGAGAAAAGCTAAGCTTCCTCCTCATATTTTGTCCACCTTCTATAGAGGTCAGTAGAGAGCATCCTCACCTCCAACTTCCCAGTGTGGTTTGGAAGCTGCACAGTTACAGAAAGGAAGGCACTATGAAGAGTAGTGAGGGTTGCAGAGAAGGTAACAGGTTCCAGTCTTCCATCCATACAACATCTTTATTCTGCAAAAGCATCTGAAAGGTCACCAAAATAATATAGGACAACATGCATCCTGTGCGTGGACTGTTTGGGCATCTGGCATTGGCCAGGAGATATTTCAGCATCCGCTGCAGGACTGCAAGATTCAGTAACAGTTTGTACCCTACAATGATTAGACCTCTGAACCCGAGCACTAGTCCCAGGGGTCTGGACACATAATAAGTCGATTTTTACTTATTTGTGAAATACATACTTACATATATTCCAAGTAAGTGTAATATTTATTTATTATATCCATAGTCAGTATTATTTAACTCATTCAAGTGCAATATTTGACAAATAACTAAGGCATATCAATCTGTAGTATGTTTTGTATTACTTTAAATAGGGTAGTTAATTTAACTCGGGAGGGTATTCTTTTCATATATGAGTGTTGGTAAATGTCTCTGCTGTTTCTTGCATGTATCAGGAACAGTATTATATTTGTTAGTTATGTTTATTCTTTTACTTGCATGTGTTGTTTCACTTTCCATTGTAATCTCAAGAACTGAGCTGATGCACAAAATTTCATTTAGACTACACGTGTAGTTCAAAATGACAATAAAGTTTACTTTGACAGATGATCTATTTTTGAAGCTCAGTCCTGCCACCTGCAGGTATTTATCCACTGGCATCTGCTTTTCATAAGCTGCTCCCATGCTAAGCCAGTGCCTGCAGTAAAGAGAGAAGGCTGCAGTGTGAGGCAGGCTGCACATTTTTCTAAATAATTGAAAAACACATTCTACATTTGGACTGATTGCTCTCACCAAATCAGACATTATGAAATCAGGCCAGAGGATTCTTATGAACAGAGTCACTCAAACAAAGAAGGCCAGATTGGCAGAGCCCAATTATATGTGTCTCCAGGTCATTATACTTAATAGTGGAGCACCAGGTCATTGTGTCATTTTCTGAAAGATAATTTTATTAGTAAAGATGATGGCTCATATAATGGAAAGGCATTAAGCCCTATCCATATGATAATATGTTATGAATGCTCTAAGGCTAATTCTAAGGTTAACCTTGCAGTAGTAGATGACTGCGAGAACATACTGTTGCTTTTTTTTATTCATTTTCTTTTTTCCTGTTTGACTACATAGAAAATATCTATATGTTAAGCACATAATAACTGTCCTGTAGGAGAAAGTCAATATTAAGGTAGAAGATTGTACAGTAACCATAAGGTAATTGTTCCAATGTGAGCTGAATAAAGTCAGTGAATATCATGACAGATAGTGACCACATTAGCATGTTAGCCTAAAATATTTTAACTGTTATATGAGCATGTGCAGAACCATAGGAAATATGTTAGTGTAACTGCTTCACACTGGCCCAACCTTCTGTTTGCTTCCTGGCTGGAGTGCCATTTTTGCTGTGTCTGTATGAATTTTTGTTGGGTACTACAGTTTCTCCCCAAGTCCAGAAGACATGCTGTATGTGGATTGGCAATGTTCTAAACTGCCCAGTGCCAAGAGGTTTGTGTGTGTGAGAGAGAGAGAGAGAAAGAGAGAGACAGAGAGTGTGTGTGTGTGTGTGTGTGTGTGTGTGTGTGTGTGTGTGTGTGCGTGTGTGCGTGTGTGTGTGTGTGTGTGTGTGTGTGGAAAAACAGGTCTACTTCAGAAGACCAAAATACCACAACACCAACTTTCACAATCCCGAGATGAGAAGGCCGACAACATCAGAAAACCGTCGTCCTGGAACACTGACTGCAAACTCCAGGTAAGTAACCACTTGCCCAAAAAAATATGAAATTAAACCTGAAGCAAATTAAACCCATTGATGGGGGGGGGCTTCACCCCCCCCAACTAAATATACCAACTCTGAGGTCGCACTACTGAGGGGGTAAGGAGCAAAGTTCAACATGGTGGCCAAGTAGTTACTTTCCTGGAGTTCACGTCACAGCTAGTGTTCGGGGACATCAGTTTTCTGATGTTGTCGGCCTTCTCATCTTGGAATTGTGAAAGTCAGTGTTGTGGTAATTCGGCCTTCCAAAGTAGACCAAAAAAAAAAAAAACACGTATCAGAGAATAGATGAAAGTCAAGTGTACATACTACTGATGTATACTGTCCTGATGTTTCCAGACGTAACCTAGTTAACATTCATAATACATGGGAATTATTAAATATAGGCATGCCTTTTTGGCTACAGAGCTGCCAAGGGTGAGGGCAAAGTTACCAGGTAGCCCAATAGCATAGCTGACAGCGATGGCATATTGGACTTTGATATTCACTTGCTATTCCTAATTCTCATAACCTGTTAGCAAAGTGAGTGTCTTTTGTGGAATATAAGTACTGAATTGAATGGACTGTTAATCTACTGTAGTTAACCCATAGCATGTGACAGACTTCTCAGTTTTGTACTGCTGACCTTTAAACTGAATATCTGCAGTCAGAAAGATCCATGCTTTAGGATCTCCAATGCCTGATAGGGATACAGTTCTAGATTTCAATAGGAACCTACACTATTTTGCTGACAATTGATTACTTCCATTAGGAGCTTTGCCATAACAACACACACATTGAAATATGTTAAATCTTTCAGGAAATATTTTGAAGTACACAAACTGATTCTAAGTAGTGATTCACTGTCACTGTATGGAATATGTGCCAAACACCTCTATACAGATTTTATCCAATGGTATTATTGTTAGAATAGGAAGAGATTCAGGTCTAGAGTTAGTTTTTCCTCTTATATGTTTTCTCCAGTGCAGTACAAGGATTCCATTTATTTTTATTTATTTTATTTAGCATTTGTTTACCTGGAAAGTCTGACTTGGAGTGAGCCAATTTTCAACAGAATCAAGGAGAGAAATGCTCCAGATGTATGCCGTTGTAATGTGGGAGGAAACAGGAGCTGCTAGAGGAAATCCACATAAATGGACAGGGTTCAGTCCTGGGACTACTCTTGTTTGGCATCTACTTCTCTGAAGTACAGGCCGACATTAACGGACTCTGGCTAACAAAGTCCGCAGATGACTGCAAACTGGGAGCCATTACTGAATCCCCAAATGATGTGGATACTCTACAAAAGGGCCTTATAGAAACAGATGCTTGGTGCCAGAGCCATGGGCTCAAGCTCAACACCAAGAAATGTATAGTTATCCCCTTTGGGAAAAAACATGTACCCATGAATTACCACATAGGTAGCAGTACACTAAACACCAAAAGTGTGATAAGAAACTTAGGGACACAGGGAGACAGTGGTCTCACCTTCGATATTCACATCGCCACAACAGACAGGGAATCCTTCTGTGTGGCACACCTCATCACTAAGGTATTTTCATCCAGAAAAAAGGAGGTCATTGTCCCACTGTACTCATCCCTCATTAGACCCATTATAGAATACAATGCCCCATTTGGTATGTACCTCTCAAGACATCTGCAACAACTGGAAAGGCCACAGAAATACCTCACTAAAAGAATCACAGGCCTAAAGCAGATGCCCTATGCTGACCGCCTTAAAAAACTTCAGCTATACTCTGTCGCATATCGTTTACTCAGAGGCGATCTCTGCTTAACATACAAGGCCATGTCAAACCCAGAGTTATTGGACATGCTACACTTAAAGAAATCCTAATCTCTCAGAGCCACATGCTCCAGGGATCTAAACCTTGTCATCACAATAAACAAAACATGCTGGAGGGATAGGTTCCTGACCCAGAAACTCCCCAGACTCTGGAATAGACTGCCCATGCATGTCAAGCAGAGCACCTCTTTGGCCCTATTCAAAAAAAACCTTGATGACTGGATGAGAGAAAGGAAATTCACCCAGAAGATCACGTCCATTGCCCTGCTAGACAGGGGTCCAGGGAAGTAAATAGTGTGGGAAGAAATAGCCAGGGAATTGTTATGGCTAGGCTTGTATAGACCCTAGGGTCGATAGCCTAGTACCAGCCTATGAACCTATGCAGGGAGGACATACAGACTCAACTCAGAAGGCACCCCAGCTGAGAATTGAACTGGAGAACCTCTTGCTGTGAGTTGACAATGCAAACCAATGCACCACTGCACCACCCTATTGATCAGAAAACTAAGCATCCCATTGACTGATGACAGCTCTCATTTCTTGAGTATTCCGCAAGAACCACCCACATTTATGTTTTGACCTTCAAAAGGTCAACCATGGATGCACATGTAAGATTCTTGAGGGACAGTTTCCCAGCCAGGAGAAGTGTAACAAAACTAGTACCACACACAGGGTGACTGGTATAGAACCAGATGCAGCATTTTTCCCACATCATGGATCACATACCACACTGGTACAAATATCAGTGAATGCATTTGAAAGTATGGGAAACACTTACATGGGTCTTTATGATATTTAGGGTACAGTACTGAACTGGTTAGACCACTGGTATCCATAGCCAGCCTTCGGCATAGGCCAACTAGACAGCCACCTAGGTCACCGCTCTAGCTGGGGAGCTTTTCCAGTAAACTGGATGGTGTAAATAGACTAGGATGGGGGGCACCTGATGGTCCTGGGGGGCACTGTGGAGCCTTTTTGCCTAGGGCACCACTTGACCTAAGGCCGATCCTTCTGGTATTATTATAACTACAATCATGATTTATTTTAATATTCTACAGGACAAGTAAATGTACAGACTGGATGAGTGGGAAGAAATAGTAGAATAAATATTAGTGTTATTTTTCTCTTGTGTTCCTAGAAATAAGAAGCCCTTTTATTTTCTCATTAAAGCTGATAATGTGAATGGAAGGTTCTCCCATCCCCTATCTTTTCCCATTTCCACATTTGGGAGGCAAATGCATTTTCCTTATTTCGTCCAGGATGGTTAGTTTTCTGTCAGTGAAAAGGAAATGATATAGGCAACATATACACTAGCTAACACTCTACTGACAAGGCTGTCAACTCAGATACATTCCAGGAACTCCTGTAGCTGGGAATCTTACTGGAACATGGTGAAAACTGCAGAAACCCATCAAACCTATCTAACCAGTTGACAATCAGACATGGGAAGCATATTAAAAGGAAAAGATGTGAAAGATCAAGAAAGAGAAGCTTAAGAGCAGAAATTAAGGCCGGACTGAAAAGAATTTATTTTGGACAGCCCCTTTTCAAAATTCTGGAATTACTACTGTCAATTCCTCGATGATATTTGCATTTTTTGGACAGGACCAACAGATGATATAGGGAAATTTGTTGAGTATATAAATAATACCACCAATTTTTTAAAGTTTACACATCACATTTCCCAAAATAGTGTTAACTATTTGGATGTGACACTTACTGTGGGCGACCACGCATTTAAATCTAAAGTTTATCGTAAACCTACATTTTCTAATGGTTACCTACATTACCAGAGTTCCCATCCCAGTTTCCAAAAAAAGGGAATCCTTAAGGGACAATATGTTCGTATTTCAAGGATGACTTCCCTTGATGATGATTATCAAAAAGAATGTTGTACATTGCAACACCTTTTTTTGGAAAGGGGTTACCCTTTACCATTGATTGAAATGGTTCGAGAGGAAGTTACACAGGCTAGGACATCCAGGTTTGCCCCTATTTTGGGTAAAACTGAAGTTAGTACTGTAAAGGTTTCCCAATGTAACAGGACAGACCAGTTTTTTGGTAGTTTTACTTTTATCACAGAGTTTAGTGGAAGTGCGTCCCAAGTGAGGAACATCATTGAAAAAGAATGGGACGTGTTTAGGGAATTGACTGACTTGGATGTTTTTAAGAATAGAGATATGAAAACTATATTTAGGAAAGGTATTAATATTAAAAAGACACTTGAATTTTCAGATTTTTCCAAGGTAAACCTTAGAACTAATATAGGTACCTTTAAGTGTGGCCATTGTTCCTCCTGCAAGTACATTTTACAAGCTAGTCATGTTTTTTTGGAAAGCAGAAGTAGGGACATCAAGGCAAGGGGTCACTATAACTGTAAGACGGGCGGTTTAGTTTATTTGGCATTATGCCAAACATGTCCAGCGTTTTACGTTGGAAAAACTGAAAGGTTACTTCATAGACGTATATATGAACATATACATGATATTTCTAAGTGCAAAAATACTAGTGCCTTATACAAACATACTATTTTGTGTGTAAATGCAAAATTTTTGTTTTTTGTTTTGGAAGTAGTTCCAAAAGACATTAGGGGGGGGGCCATGGGAGGCTCAGCTTGCTCACAGAGAAACATACTGGCAGATTTTGTTGGAAGCCAACAAATCTCCTGGCCTTAATGAATCCATCTCCATTGCTCCATATTTGAAAATTAAGGCACAGTATATTAAGTAATACGTTCCTAAAGTGTATCCATTTTAGAATATATTTTTAAAAAATATATACAATTTTTACATGCAAACATATCTGTATATATTGCATTAAATGTGTTAGGTGGATTGTTTTGTTTTTTACAAAACTTTCAATTATCTTATGGTTTTAGTTTTTTATTTTATTTTAAGTTGTATGCTTTGAATCATGTACTACAAGTACTTGTATTTGTGCATTCACACATCTTTTCGGAAAATGTTTGTCTGAAATTTGTTTCATCTGATTCACCCTAGTTAAATGAATTAATTAATCAATTAATGTTTTGGTGTTTGAGTATTTAACCTGGGTTAAACAGGAAATTTAATGTATCTGATGAAGTCTTCCTGTAGAGACGAAAACGTGTGTGTTGCTTAGTGCTGGGATTTTTACACGTTAATAAATTGGTTTGCGGAATTCTTTTGCCTGATTGTGAGCTCTTTTGGCTTCAAGCTATTGGACTGGTGTGGCTGCCTTGCCTTTTTTGTGAAGTTTGTCCTATCTAACCAGTTGACAATCAGACATGGGAAGCATATTAAAAGGAAACGATGTGAAAGATCAAGAAAGAGAAGCTTAAGAGCAGAAATTAAGGCCGGACTGAAAAGAAATCAACACAGGCCTGCACTTCCTTCCATGCTGCTGGCAAATGTATGCTCACTGGGGAGCAAGATGGACTATTTAAGGATGGATCATTCCCCACAATCTTAGGTGAGAAATAGTTGTTTACTTGTGTTCACTGAAACCTGGCTGAACTCAAGCATAAATGATAGTACAATATATGTGGAGGGGATGTCATTATTTTGTGCTGACAGAAATCAGAATCTCTGTGGAAAATCTCGTGGAAGGGGTGTTTGTGTGTATATCAACAACAACTGGTGTACAAACTGTGAAATAATCACCTCTCACTGTTCAGAGAACATTGAGTTCATGTCACTAAAATGCAGGCCCTTCTACTTACCTAGGCAGTTAAATGGAGTGAGCATAACAGCTGTTTACATCCCCCCTAGTGCTAATACCAATATGGCATTGAACATTCTGTATGTCAATAAATGACCTCCAGAATGAGAACCCTGAGTTTATCCATATAATTGCAGGTGATTTCAATCAACCTGACTTGAAATTTTTATTACCCCCATTACCATCAACATATGAACTTTGCAACAAGAGGGGTGAACACTCTGGATAAGGTGTACACAAATGTAAAACTCACCTACAAAACAGTACCTTATCCACATCTGGGCAACTCAGACCATCTGGCCATCATGCTGATTCCTGCATACACACCACTGCTAAAAAGAGGCAAACCTGCAACCAAATAAGTGAGTATATGGCCTGAGGGAGCAGTTTTGGCACTACAGGACTGCTTTGAATGTATGAACTGGTCAGTGTTTAGAGATGCAGCTGTAAAAAAACACCATATTGACCTGGTGGAGTATAAGGAATCTGTAATGGCTTATATTTCAAAATGTGTTGATGATGTAACAGTCATCAAATGTATCACCATGCATGCTAATCAAAAACCCTGGCTATCTGGTGAATTTTATGAGCTCCTAAAGGCACGAAATGCTGCATTTAAATCAAAAGACAAGGATGCCCTAAGAAACGCAAGAACAAATCTAGGTAGAGGTATAAGGGAGGCTAAGAGGACCTATGGACGTAAAATCCAGGGACACTTCTCTGACCAAAGGGACTCCAGATGTCTGTGGCAAGGCATTCAAGCCATAACCAACTACAGGCCTGCATCCTCCCCATGTGACGACAACAAAGAATTTCTGAACAAACTAAACATCTACTTCAGCAGACTTGATATGGACAACAACACTGTGCCAAATAAGCACCCTGTCAAACAGGGTGAGGAGGTGCTATGTTTAAGGACATCTGATGTTCTAAAGACCCTGAGGTGAATAAACTCAAAATAAGCCGCTGGTCCTGATAATATTATGGGAAGAGTTGTAAGAGACTGTGCTACCAACTGTCCACTGTACTAACAGATATATTCAACACATCCCTGCAACTAGCCATTGTACCCAGTTGCTTCAAAAATATGACAATCACTCCCTTACCCAAAAAATCCCAAGCAACAAGCTTGAATGATTACTGGCCAGTTGCTCTTATATCAACAGTAATGAAGTGTTTTTATCAGATGATCAAGAACCATATCTCATCAAGCCTCCCTGCAAAACTGGATACATTACAGTTTGCTTATAGATCTAACTGCTGCATGGCTGATGCAATAGCTACAGCACTTCATGAATCCTTGGCAAATCTAGACAACAAGAATTGCTATGTCAGAATGCTGTTCTTTGATTTTAGTTCCGCCTTTAACAATGTCATCCCCCAGAATCTGATATCAAAGCTCATCCAGCCGGGCATCAACACCCCCCTTTGTAACTGGATACTGGCAACACCCAGTGTCAGTACTGACCAACAACGAAAACCAAAGATTGGCTGACAGTGGAAAAAGGAACAAGATATTCTTCAGAACAATTTTATTTGTTTAGTTGAATCACCAAACTTCTTCAGACAACCTCCTAACACACCGGTTCATTATTTATATTACTTTAAAACATGTGACATGTTTAACATGTGACAGTTTTTAAAGTAATATAAATAATGAACCGGTGTATTAGGAGGTGGTCTGAAGAAGTATGGTGATTCAACTAAACAAAAGTGCTAATAAAATTGTTCTGAAGATTATTTTGTGCCTTTTTCCACTGTTAGCCAGTCTTTGGTTTTCATAACTGGATACTGGACTTTCTCATCAACAGACCACAAAAAGTACCTGTTGGAAATTTCAGTTCGATCAGTATTACATTGCTGCATCCTGAGTCCTCTGCTGTTCATCTTGTTGACACATGACTGCATGGCCAAACATGACTCCAACAAAATCACCAGGTTTGCAGATGATACCACTGTCGTAGGTCTTGTCTGAAATGGTGGGGAAACAGCCTGTAGGGATGAAGTGGAGCATCTGATAGGCTGGTGCGACAGCAACAACCTGGCCTTAAATATAAGCAAGACCAAAGAATTAATAGTGAACTTCAGGAGGACTCAGGAGATATATCATCCACTGGAAATTAAGGGGGTGGCAGTGGAAAGAGTCACAAATACCAAGTTCCTGGGGGTGCACATCTCAGATGACCTATCCTGGTCAACTCATATTAGCCACACAGTGAAGAAGGCATAACAATGTCTGCACTTCTTACAGAAACTGAAGAAGGTAAACCCATCTCAGTCTTTCCTAAAAACCTTATGCAGGGGGACCATAGAGAACATCCTCTCAAATTACATCATAGTTTGGTATGGGAACTGTGGGTCTACTTTAAGTTCTGGAAAGCTGAAAAACCCAAATCCGAATAGCGCGACACATAAAGAGCGAACTGCAAATATGTTGAACGAAACCATGAAAGTGGAAATATCGAAATCGCATACTTGGCCCGTCTGCGATATAACTCCGTAAGGTAAGTGTGCGATAGTTACGGACCTTAGGGTTAGGGAGGGGTTAAGATAAGTGCATAGGTAGGTAGTGTATGTAAGGTTTTGTGTAGGTAATGTATGTAAGGTTTAGTGTATGGTTTTGTTAAGTGTATGTGTGTGGAATATTTAGTTTGGGTATAGCTCCGTAGGGAAGTGTGTGGTAGTTATGGACCTTAGGGTTAGGGAGGGGTTAAGGATAGTGCATAGATAGTTGTGTATGTGGGGTTAGTGTAGGGTTAGAAGTAGGGCTTGATGCTTTAATTTAGGGTTAGAAGTAGGGTTTTGGTTAGTGTAGGTATGTGTTTTTTTATTGTGTTTGGGTAGGTAGTGGGTTGCGGGTGGTGGGTTGGCCAACTATGACTGTTTGAGGTTTTAAATTTCGCACTTTAGTACATTCGACATATTCACAGTTTGCTCTTTGTGTGTCATGCTATTCGGATTTGGGTTTTTCATGTTTCGAGCACATAAAGTAGACCCGGGAACTGCAAAGTATCTGAACGCAAGGCTCTGCTGAGGGTAGTGAAAAAGTCATTGGTTCCTTGCTCAAGATTTGGTGTGTGGGAAGGGCTAGGAAGATAATCAACGATCCCGCTCACCCTGCTCATGGCATGTAGTTCCGCCTTTCCTTGGGCAGGCAGTATCACAACTTACATTGCAAAACATCTAGACTGAACAGGAGCTTCTTCCCTCTAGCCATAGCTGATGAACATGAATGCCAGGCATGACAGTGAATAATTAGATCGATATGCCACTTGCTATGAAGTATCAGCTATAGTAATCACTCTGGCAAATTGCTTCAATAACTGGTACAGTTAGCTTGATTTCTTATGCTATTACTTCCGGAATGTGCAATAGTCAGGAGTGAGTACCATACAAGTGCAATATGAACATCAGAATAAATCATACTACAACTGGTGAAGTGCAATATTCTAACCACTCACAATGTGAAGTCATAGTCTTGCAATACCTGCTAGTATAATACTGTCTAAAGTCTTCCTGTCCAAATGTGGTAATTTATTGTGCTGTTAATATTTTAATTATTACTGTATGTGCTTTAGTCTTACAGTCATTCAAACTATGTGTTCGTTGTTATGTTTTGCATGGGGACCAAAGCAACATAATTTCATTCAGCTTGCACTGATGTATATATCTGATCAACAATAAAGTTTACTTTGACTTTGACTTTGATGACACTGAAAAACTAATTACATAATAATTTGGATTGGGATTGGATAGGTCACAGTTATGTAACACACACACATACATACACACACACACACACACACACACACACACACACACACACACACACACACACACACACACGCACACACACACATATATATATATATATATATATATACACATACATATACATATATAGTTACAGGGCACTAAGCTTCTTTGCTGGCATTCCTCTGCAAAGTTGTAAACTTTATAATCTCGTATTATACAAACTGTGTTCCACTTTAAGAATTATGTTTTGTACCATGGATCACATGATGTATGCCTGATAACCCCCCCATCTTAATACTGTGCAACTTAATGGAATTTTTACTGTAGTATCAGTAACACAGCTGTATATTTACAGTGAATTCTTTAAAATATCATCTGTACTCTTCATATATGGAAAATGTGTCTTTTCAATAAAGATTTACAAGATTCACAACTGTATTTTCTCAAATACATACAGATTATTTGCATATATTTTTTGATATGCAGTCTTCAGGATTTGAAACAAAAGAATTCACAGGGAGTGTGACCATGAAAAATCCCTGAGGTTATTGTTGCTTTCTGAAATATGTTTGCCAACAGGTAAATAGATTAAAGAATTAGCAGAGATTTGGGGTGTAACAAGTATTTAAATATTCATTGCATTCACTTGACATTTTTAAGCATTAAGGCAAGGGCTGCCCTTGCAATACATATTTAGTTTTCTTGTTATATTGATTTAAATCATGTTGTTATTTAATAATACATTATAAAGTACAAAAAAGCATCAGCAAATTTTAGAACAATCACTTTTTAACATTAGTACACACACCTACCCTATTATGAGGATGCATTCAAAAATAAACCATAAAATTCCAGAACTTTACTGCATTCTTGTTTACCCTGTAATAAATGCCATTTTAGTATCCAGTGTAACAATGTATACTTGTCAGTCCCAATTTTCTGTAAACCTTGGCTTCTTTCATTTTCCATTATCGTGCAGTGGTCAGGTTTTGGCACAAAAGAAACTGTAACTACAATAGCTGCTTATCTACTGAATCAGGAATGATCATTTTCCCTTGCACCCATAGGCAAGATTTTTCCAGAAATGCCCTTTCGGTCCTTAACCTCTGTTGAATTTCTGGGCATGCAAAGAATATATGATTAATTCTGCATCTTCGGTGTTAACTTGTGCAGCATTTTGAATCTCTTTTTCTTCCTTGTGTATGTGATTTGGAGTTCAATACCACTGGTGTGTGATCTTCCTTTCCTGACCTCAGTCTACTGGCAAGCAACTGATATAACACATCTTGTCCCATACATTTTACCACGCTTCATGCATAGGAAGATTCCATCTTTTTGACCCAAACTTTGTGTAATGCTTGAAGTCTAGCATTACTTCTTTTTTTCCTTCATGCCCCACAAGTCTTCACTATACTTTTCCATTTGATCTCTTGATTTATTACTCATCTCTTTTGCAGTTTCTCTAGAGGCTTTAAGGTTTCTAAAATTAAACCATTGGGTCTGTAGGCTCTGCCATATACCATCAGTCTTTTCAGTTAAGAGGGTTTTACTACTCTATTAGTTTCTGTAGGCTTTTGAATTAATTATTTTTGTTCCCATTTCAAGATCTTATTTTCTTATCAAAATTGTTATGTCTTCATCCCATATGGCATAGCAGGGTAAGGCACTGGCTACAGCCCATGAAACCAAAGTTTAATGCAGTCACTTGATGGGGTTGCCAGAGGAAGATGAACAAATCTATCCTTGGAGAAAGGGTTGGTAGAGGTGGCCAAATACTCCCACAGTCCCTCAAAGGAAAGTGTTAAGTTTTATAATACTTTAAAAGTGAAGACAAATAGTTCTTTCTTTTCTTCAGTGGTTTTTATTAACTAACAGTACACACGTGCGGGAGCCTTATGGAAAGCACCAGGGAGACTCCCAGAACAAAGGAATAAACAAGCTTATATACTGGTGATATTGCTGACAGTACAAAAATATAAAACTGAACCAATTAGATCATTACATAGGGCAATTAACCAATTAAAGGTTTACCCGTAAACATAAGTCAATTTACATCATCATATTTCCAGGCAGAAGAGAGAATCGGATATGTTTCCATAAAAGGCACATTTCCTGCTTTCAGGCAGACTCTTGTTTGTTCAGTATTTTTCCTTTATTCACAGTTCAGAGTTCACAGTACTTAGTACATCTCAGTTTATACAAACTGTCACATACTCAATTCCCTTGAAACACATGCTTTGGCTGTTCATATTCTACAAAAGGCAGTGATGCAACTGTATGGCATGGGGATGATCATCAAGCTCACCAAGCCACCACCTGGTAGTAGCATGAACTTTCATGGGGAAAACATTGTAGGCCCATATGTCCTCCAGACCAAAGGTGTGGTCAGTGCATCACAGGACATCTTCATTGCTATAATGCCCAAGAGGCCATGAAGCACCTTCATGGCTACCTGAATAAGAAGCTCTCACCTTTATCTCAGGTATAATTTTAAGGAATCAATTGGCTATGTTCATTTGGAGGTGGTGCTTGATGGTGATCAGGTATGTGACCAAAAATCACATAAAAAAGATTGTATAACCTTTTACACCAAGGTATTAAGAATTTGATGGTGGGTCCAGATATATTCCTTTGGCATGTCTTCCCATCTGATGCCTCCCATATCTGTAGCACTTTCTTCCTACCTGCTATTCAATTTCAGTGTCCCCTCCTCAATTCTCTGTTCATGTTGGCACTACCCATCTCTTTCCTTCATGTTGTATTCTTATCCACTGTCCTAATGTAAATGCTACAGCATATATATATATATATATATATATATATATATATATATATATATATAAAATAAAACTTCAATGTAATAACTATTTATTATTTATTTTATTTTATTTTACATTTGTTGACCGGGCTAGTTTAGCTGGATATATGTCCATTTTCAGTAGAGGCCCGGGGAGAAAAGCTCCAAACACGAATAATGACAAAGTTAACAATACATAGCACCATAAAGAATCACAATACAGAGGTAGCATTAGTCTAGAGAACAGTTATAATATTACATTTGTAAACTAAATAATTTTAGTAAAAATTAAATTAAAGAATTCTACAAATACACTAGAAGGTATGAGGAAGTATTAGTTAAGGGAAAAGAATCTATATATTATTCTAATATTCCAGAATAGGAGTAGTAAATAGATGTGGAGGCAAAGGTTGCAGGAGTAGGGATTGGGTTGTGAATAGAAAGTGAAAAAAGATGTCAGTCTAGGTTAGTACATGGACAAAGCCAATGAGCTTTCAGATGTTCTTTAAGATGTTTTTTTAAAAAGAGAAGTAGAAGCAAGGGTAGATATTTCAGCAGAAAGCTGTTTCCAGGATTTTCCTGCAGTGTTTGAGAAAAGTGAATCCCCAGCTTTGTTGTTAGCTTTATTTGAGGAAATTAGAAGCTTGTTAGCAGAGTGTAGTGTAGCTAGATTAGTGTATGGTGTAATTAGATTAGTGAGGATACGGCTGTTGTTAGGGTGGTACAGGATCTTTTGTGTAATAAGTAATTGTTGACAGAGTATATGGTTTTGCAGTTCTAGCCATCCAAGTTGCTTGAGGTTAAGGCAGTGGTGAGTTTTAAAGGGGGAACTTGTGATGAATCTAGCTATGCTATTATAACAGGTGGAGAGTTTAGAGATGCTGTTTTTGGATAGGTTGGTATATATAACAGAGGCATAGAAAAGGGTGGAAATGAGGTGGGTCTGGGCAATTGTTTTCCTTGCAGAAGGGTTAAGGAAGGGTTTTATTCTCTAGAGGGTGCCAAGTTTTTTGTTAACAGACTTTATAGTTGAGTTTATGTGTTTATCGTAGTTGAGACGATTATCAATAGTTACACCTAGTAGGCGGGTTGTAGTATCTGGGAAAATGTTGGTACCATTGTTAGAGGTTATAGAGAAGAAAGGAATGGATGATTTATGAGTAGGAGTAAAAAGCAGTAGCTTTGTTTTTTTGGTATTTAGGAGGAGGCAGTGTTGCATAAACCAGTTTTCAACATTCTGAAACACAGTTTGGATGAGGGAGTGGAGAGAGGATATATTCCTGGCTGTACAGATTAAGGTGGAGTCGTCTGCATATTGAATGCAGGTGGCTTGAGGTATGTTCATGTGTAAGTTGTTAATAAATAAGGAGAAGAGTAGGGGACCTAGGATAGAGCCCTGGGGTACTCCAATATTTACTGGGAGTAGTGAAGACAGATTGTTATGCCAAAGTACTGCTTGCTGTCAATTTACCAGATAAGACCTAAGCCATTGTATGGCTTGAGGATCAAAAGAGTGAGCCTTTAGTTTGTCTAGCAGTAGGTTATGGTTAACCATGTCAAAGGCTTTTGACAGGTCAATAAATAGTGCAGAGGAAAACGAGTTATTGTTACGATTTTTATATATAGAATCGGTAAAGGATAAGAGGGCAGTTGATGTACTATGGAATGGCCTAAAGCCATGTTGGCAGTTTGCCAGTAGGTTATTTTGTAGTAAGTGGTTAAGTAGTTGTTTGTGAATACATTTTTCCATTATCTTAGCTAATGGGGAGAGTAGAGCAATAGGGAAAAGTTAGAAAGCTCAGTAGATGGCCCTCCTTTATGTAGAGGGATGATATGGGATATCTTCCATAGAGCAGAGATTTTGCCCTCAGAGATAGTTCTGTTAATAAGGATAGAGATGGGATAGTCTATGGCTTTTTCGGCTATTTGTAGGTATTCAGATGGGAGATGATCAGCAGAAGGGGTGCAAGGTTTCAATTTTTGAAGTAGCTTTCAGATGAGAGATGTAGATACAGGTTGTATTTGAAAGGTAGGTAATGAAGTATTGCAGATATTTGGTTGGGAAGCAGTGAAGGGTGGTAAAGAATTGGCCAGGGTTTGAATGGCTTCTGTAAAGTAGTTATTAAAGGCATCAGGGATTAGGTTGGAGTTGTTATTGTTGAAACCGGTTGGGTCTGGAGTAGTAGTGTGGCCTGGCTGAAGAAGTTTGTTTATCCCAGACCAGAATTTTTGTGGAGTTTGTTGATTGGTTTGTTGGAGGTGGAGGTAGAAATATTTTTTGTCTCTAAGAATATCTCTCTTGGTGGCATCTCTCTTGGTGGCATTTCTTAGCTGTTTAAATTGGAGGTGGGTTGTTGGACATTTAGTAGATCTCCATTTAGCCCAGATTTTATTTCTGAGGAGTATTTTTTGCCTAGTTTGTTTTGTGAGCCAAGAGGCAGATTTGGTTTTTATTCTAGTGGAGCGATAAGGTGGATAGGAGTCTAGGATATGAAGAAAGTTAGAATTAAAGTAGGTAACAGCTTTGTCTAGTTCTAGATAGGTTAGTGGTGATTAGTCACATGCTTGCAATTCGGTTAAGAAGCTGTCTGGATTAAAGAATTTTTTTAAGCGGGAGGTTTTGAGATTATGAGTAGTTGCAATATGGACTTTTTGTCTAATAATGTAGGTAAGTATGTGGTCACTGATATCATCTGGAAGTGTTCCTGGACTATAAGATTCAGGGTGGCGATTAATAAGGATCCAGTCCAGAGTACTTTCTTTGTTACTAGGTTTATGGATTCTTGTAGGAGTTGTTATTAACTGTGAGAATCCAAAGAGGTTTATGTGGTTGGTAGGGTTTAGAGAACTACAAGTGGACCAGTCTATGTTAACGACGTCACCAAGTACAATGGTCTCCTGGGGTAGTTGGGTAGAGAGGTGATTGAGCAGGTTCTCTAGAGAATATGTATTATTACCCGGAGGTAGATACATGCAAATTATATAGATTGATTTGGAGTTATTGATTTGGAGTTTGATAGTTAGGGTTTCAGATTTGGTGTCTAATGATGGAAGCACACTAACGGGGAAAATTTGGAGGTTAGATTTATAGAGAATGGCTATACCCCCACCTTTTTTTATTTTACGGTAATTTCTGAGGATGTTATAGCCAGGAGGGCTAATTTCCTGGTCTAGAGTAGATGGTTTTAGCCAAGTTTCTGTAAGACATAGAATGTCAAATGAGTGTACATCAATAAGTGCATGCAGGTGGGAAATTTTATTGTTAATACTTCTAATGTTGAGGTGTGCTATCAGAAGGGAGTTAGATGGTTTCATAATAGTAGAAACTATAGGTACTGTTAAATTGGTTGGGTTAGTCATGGAGTCAGTATAGGGGCCAGGGTTTGGATAAATGTCACCGTTTAGGAGAGGATGTTGCTGGGGGTATTGTAGAAATTTTAGGAGTTTATAGAGGTTATTAAAAGTCTTTTTGGTAGAGAAGTAAATAATGTGGGTTGCTCTGTGGAATTTTGGTAATATGTAGTTAGAGAAACAGTTCTTGTTACTATGGTTAAGGGAGAAGGTAAATGAAGATGATAAAGTTTGTTGGTTGTAATGGTTTTGTTCAGATAGAGAAAGATATTCATAGGAGGTAAGTGAGTAAGGTATGATAAGAAAGGCTAGTGTGGTAGTTAAGAGTAGTGAGTTGGTTAAAATAGTTTTATTAGTTGGGGCCATGGTTAAGGGATTTAAGCAGGAAGTAATTTGTTTTAGTAGATGATGTAGTAAGGAGAAGAAAGTGTTAGAAGTGGATGAGCAGGTTATAAGTTAAGTTGTAGAGAAATTAACAGGGGCTTAGATAGGAGGTAGAGTAGTGTAAGGTTGGAAAGCAGAGGGAGTGGTATGAAAGAGAGTTTAGTAGTACTAATCAAGAGAGAGAGTTATGGGAGTGGCCTGGTGATGATAAGGTATGTGATAGGAAGATATAGGAAGGGGGAGTGGTTAGTGAAGTATAAGTTTAGGACCACTGGGGGATGGGTGAGATTTGGGGGTAGGGTAGGGGAGTGGAGTGAGCCCGCAGGGCGAATGGAGTGGGTAGAAACAGAGAATGGAGCAGCAAGAGGAGAAACAATCAGCAGAGCTGAATATTGAAGGTAAGTCAAGTATGTCTAGTTTAATGTACTGGATGAAAGCGCTAATTATTGGCTCTTGGACTTTTATTTGAATTTTTATTTTTATTTTATTTGTTTTCTTCTAGTTATTACGTTGAAGTTTTATTATATATAATCTATTTCTTCAATATTTAACTGAGTTTTTTGGCATATACATACATATATATATATATATATATATATATATATATATATATATATATAAGCTTGTAAATAACGGTTATTCCAACCCTGAGTAACTATTGCAAATTCCTCAACTTTTGGAAAATTAGTAAGAATATATTTTCTTTTGGAAAGTTTAATATTAGATATTCACTGTTAAAGAAACTGTTTTGTAGTAGTTAGATGGAATTAATTAGTTCTAAATGTCTGTCTTTTGATTTTAATACTCTCTGACCTAAATATATGAGGAAATCACCTTCTTTGTTTTGACAAGTATGTTCACTGCTAGATCCTATCCCCAATTTCACTCACACTGGTTTGCTATAGTTGTATGAAAGGCCATATATTAATTCAGAATCCTGAAAAAATGTTAACTCCCCCAGTAGAAAATATTTAATGTCTTGTGTGATTAGGGTATAATTATTAGCAAATGACCTAAAGCAGACTTTACTTACCTGTATGTTTTTTAGGTCTTGATATTTGTATTTGATGTTGCTGGCTAGCTCCTCATTGACCAGAATAAGCAGAGCTGCAAGAGTAGGCATAATTGTCTGTTTGCCTCCTTTGTAACTTTTCCATTCACATATACATTCAAACTGGGAAAATTGTATATTGATTTAAATCATTCTAAAATAGCCCTTTCAGATCCTCTTTTCCTGAGAACATTATGTAAGAAGAGACAACTGACTGGTTTGAAGACTTTAAAATATATCAAGCAAGGGTATACATTTGTTTAAATTAATGCTGCACTCTACCATAATAAAAGACACCAGCACTTACCACTTCTCATTACTTTGCCTACCTTTGATGAAATGTGTCTCCATTCAGTGGAGATTTTGGGAGATTAAGTTTTGTCAATTTGTTAGAATGTTATCTAGAAATTTATTACCCGTGCTGGTGGTGATGCGGTAGCATTGTCACCTCACAGTAAGACGCTGTCTGGTTCGATTCTCAGCTAGAGCGTCTTCTGCGTGGAGACATACGTGAATGAGCGTACCTTCGTTGAAGGCTGTGTGTCTGGCCTGGCAAGCCGGTACGGAAAAATCAACTGCCAATCATTAGCGGACCGGAGTTCTGCTGTGGCGACCCCTAACCGGGAAAATTTGAAAGACACAAACAAACAAACAAATTTGCAATAGTTTAAAAAAAGAGATGATGAAAATACAGTATCTAAGTAGGTGAAGGAAAGCTGAGATATTTACAATCTGAAAAGATTCATACATTATAAATGGAATTATTCCAGGCAACACACACCAGCACTGCCTTCACATAAAAACACAAACCACACAGCCACCTTTGAAGAGGACCTCAACAAAAATTTACCCAAACAACAGAGACCTCCAAGGCAGTAATGCACTCGACCACCACAGCACAACACTAATCAAGAGACACATAACCCTCCTAAAGAGTGTGCCACTCAATCAAAGCCCCTAAGGCAAAACAGCATGCTCAACACATTAGTCATAGGTGACTCGATAGTGAGGCACACTGATGTCCCACTCACTAGGTTGAATAAGGAGAAAGTAACAGTCAGCTGCATGTCAGGTATCAGGATCTGTCACATAACGCATGCATTCAGGTCCCTCAACAACAGGTACAAATATGACTCTGTCATTGTACATGTGGGTGTGAATGATCTGAGATGTACCTCCCTGGACTACATGAAAAGAGACATGGAGGAGCTCTTAGATTATGTAGCCCAGGAGGGTATGACCTAGCCCTGAGCAACATCCTACCATCACCCAGAATGATACCACAGTACAAGCAGAAAATGATTGATTTCAACAATTTAGTAAGTTTCTGGTGTCATTCTAAGGGGATCCAGTATCAGTCTGCCTGGGATGATATGATTGACAGACCTTAATGCTTTGCCAGAGATGGCCTGCATCTGTCACCCCTGGGCTTCCAAATACTGACCAAGGGTCTTGCCACTCCTATACTGCCTTTTTTAGGTGGTGTTCTAAAGACCAGATTACCACTGCAACAGCTACAAACAAATTCAATCTGAGGGTCATGCTGCTCAATGCTAGAAGTCTAAATCTCAAAATGCACTCACTTGAAGCACTCCTTAAAATGGAGAACATTGACATTTGTGCTGTAACAGAGACCTGGTTCAAGGAGCAGAAAGCACCCCTGCACTACCAGGCTATAACTCATTCCACACCTTTCAGCCACAGAACTTGAACCGAAGCTCCAAAGGTGATGGTGTTTCCATATTCATAAAGGATGTGCACACCTCCAGACCGGTAGCCCAACATAATGCATCAGAGATACTTCAGATGCAGCTAACATTGGGTAAGACAGCAATTAAGGACATAGCCTGCTATAGGTCCCCAACCATGTCCCAAGACTCACACTCCATGTTCTTAAGCACCCTGGAGAATATTAGGGTCCAACCTAACACTCTTACTAGGCAACTTCAACTACACCTCCAATAACTGGGAAAACTACTCATGTACCAAAACACTTGCCCAATGTTTCCTGGAGTTCATTAATTTCAATGCCCTGGACTAGCTCATTCTTACCCCCCCACTAGAGTTAGCAACATCCTTGACCTGGTCATTACTAACATGGGCGACTGTTGCTCTACACCAATAGTCAGCTCCTCCCTGATTTGGTCCGACTGCAAACTAATCACCTTGGAAATCCACATCTCTCCCACCCGTAAAGGTAACCACCAAGAAAAACTTCGAAAAAGCTAACTTTGGGCTCCTAAAAACAGAGGTGGCTAACTGCATGGCAGCCATGCAAATGGAGAATAGTTGTATGACTGCTGAATCATATACCAATGCACTGTACGAACACGTACACAAATGCATGGATCTCGCCATACCCAATAGAACCAAGACGCTCTTCTCCAAAAAAAGGAAGTCAATCTGGTGGTCTTCTGCCATAAACAAACTGTACAACAGAAGGTGATA
Organism: Protopterus annectens; assembly: GCF_019279795.1. Classification (NCBI taxonomy): domain Eukaryota; kingdom Metazoa; phylum Chordata; order Ceratodontiformes; family Protopteridae; genus Protopterus; species Protopterus annectens. The sequence goes on along the minus strand of NC_056734.1, from coordinate 900,812,392 downwards.
ACTGATGTAGAATAAGGTGAAGTCCCAAGACTGGAAAAACTCCCTTATCAGCCTCAACAAAAAGTTGAGATCCCTCATCAAATCCTCTAAAGCTAGCTATAAAAACAGAATTGCAGCAGATAGTAAAGGCAACCACAAGCCCTTCATAGTCATGTAAAGAATCTCCACGGCAATACCCAGATTTGCTCTGAGCTACTGCACAATGGTACCTTGTATACCAAGCCAACAGATATTGCCAGTATACTGGCAGACAGATTCAGTGCCAACTTTACCCCTCCCCCCAGGACCAATCACAATACCAGTAGAGTGCCAGACATCCAGTATTACTGCTGCACAGGTTAAAACAGCACTGTCCAAGGCCAAGAATACAGCTTCTATGGGACCTGAAGACATCCCTGGATGTGTTCTATATGAACTACAAAGTGAACTGGCACCACATCTGTGTGCCCTGTTCAATCACAGCCTCACCTCAGGCTTTGTCCCTACCGAATGGTGCACTGCTACAGTCATCCTTTTCCACAAAGGAGGAGTGACTACAGACCCTGGGAACTATCACCCTATTAGCCTGACAAGCCTCATATGCAAAGCTATGCAACGCATCATCATGGACCTAATAAGCAAGGATATAGGAAATCTCCAAACTCTGGATCCCACACAGTTTGGTTTTGTGAAGGGTAGATCATGCCTGCTCAACTTGGTCGACTTCTTTGAGTCAGTCACCAGAACTGTGGATGAAAGCAAGCTGGTTCATACAGCCTAACTTGATCTGAACAAAGGCTTTTGATACTATTCCCCACTCAGGAATCATAGAAAAACTCACTAAGCTAGGCATCAACTCCTATATCACTAGGTGGGTTGCAAACTGGCTCACAGACAGAACCCACAGTGTGAAAGTAGCTGACTCCAAGTCAGACTGCCAACTAGTCATGAGTGGAGACCCACAGGGTTCAGTCCTGGGTCCACTCCTGTTTGGTATCTACTTCTCTGAAGTCCTGGCTAACACAACGGGACTCTGGCTGACAGATTTTCTGGACATTAGACTTGCTATAGATAATCAGAATTTTCTACATACTAATTGTTTTCAAAAAGTTGTCAAAGGGCAACGTATTTGCATAGAACAAGTATGCACCCCTAGCATGTGTTTTGCAACGTACTGAGAGGGCAAGCCATGAGATGCTCTAGACTTACAGATAGAGATACAAACTTTGAAACTGAATTAAAACAACTAAAAGGAGATTTTGAAGGGAGAGGATATGGTAGTAAGGATGCTGTGGAGGCATGTAATTATGCTACACATATTAGAAAGGACAGGGCAAAGCCATATTCTTCAAAAAGGGGGAGTTGTAATACCTAGCAACAAATGAGGCATACTAAAGTAGCAGGGCCACTCACTTATATGAGTGACATTCAAGCATTGAGGGGGATACTAGAGAATAATTGGCATATTTTACAGGTCGATAGAGAGTTAGCAGGTTCAGTAGGTGAAAAGCCCTTTTTAGTTTATAAGAACAGTAGATCTCTTAAAAGGAGGTTATGCTACCCTAGAAGTAGTAGAGGTATGAAGGTACAAAAGCCAGTCGGAGGAACTAGGAAATGTATGAAATGTAATTTTTGCCAATACATTTTTGAAGGTGTAGAATTTGTACATCCTGATACAGGAAGGAAATTTCTCTTTAACATAGAGGCTGATTGTAACAGCATGAATTTAGTGTATTTAGCCTGGTGTGCTCTCTGCAGAGCATTCTATGTGGGTAAAACCAACAGAAGGCTACGAGAGTGCATCAGGGACCATATGTACTGTTTGAAAAGAGAGCAAACTTATAGTGCTGCTGCCAAACATATTTTATCTTGTGGAGTTGAACATTACTTTCTGTTTAATGCACTAGAAATAGTTAAAGAGGATGTCAGGATGGGTGACATCAGTTCAAGACCAGAGGAGAGAGAGCTTGACTGGATAATAAGACTGGGGGCACATATAGAACAGGGTTTGAATGACCATCTTTCCATTGTTTCCAAGTTGAAAAATAGGAGACTGCTAAAATGAACACATGAAATAAATTGAGATCACTAAATTCTATGATGTTAGCTGTACTTTTTTTTTATTTTGATTCTGTGTTATTTTATTTTTATTTTATATGCATCCTAGATGTATATTTTATTGTGAATGATTTAATTTAATGGTGGGGAGGTGCATTGAGTATAGGATTGACTGTGATTTGTTCATTTGAAATTTGACTATTTGCAAGAGTATAAAAGGGGGGGCTGAGTCTGCTTATTTATGGTCTGATGACGCAAACAGAAGTTTTTGAAAGCGCTTACCTGTTGTAACTTCAGTAAAGGGATTTTATCTGGAAATAAGACATGTGGATTTATAACTTGACCTGGCTTGAGACTGTGAACATTCTGTGGATTTATAACTTGACTTAGCTTGAGACTGTAAACATTCTGCCATAGCTGCTTCGATATGTGGCTGTGTATATATATATATATATATATATATATATATATATATATATATATATATATATATATATATATACATATATATGGATTCACTATGAAATCCTGAAACCGTACAATACCGATACACAAAATACCGATGCCCAGAAGAACGAAACATCAGAATACCGAAAACAGCAAAACAACAAAATAAAACCCCAAAACCTGCAACAACAACATGTATGCAGAAGGGCAAGACCACCTGCACCCCCTGTAACTTAAATATAACTACTCCAAGATCGCACTACAGTGGGGAGTACGGCAAACTTACCTACACCCACTATACGGCAATCTCCATTATTCGCTATTAGGATTCTGAAGTTTCGTTCTTCTGGGTATCAGTATTGTGCAGTTTCCAGCTTTTGTATTGTTCCCTGATGTATATATATATATATATATATATATATATATATATATATATATATATATATATATATATATATATCGATTTCTACTAAATATCTCCATGTTTTCCCAGGATATGCAAATGACACTTTAAAATCCCTCGGATTTACTAATCTTTCATGCAGGACTAGCTTAGCCCTGCACGGAAGCGGCCATTTAGGAGCAGGATGGCGGCACGCCATGCATATTAATGAGGCGCACTGCCTGAGCTCCTAATCTTACATGGAGTATGTAAGAGTGCAGGGGTATGTCTGAGAGCAGAGCTTTCAGAATATACACACCCCCCACAATGAAGAACAGCAGAAAGGCCTAAAAAATGAATGAGACCACTCATAGGTGTCCACATATCCCCACCAACATTCCCCCTCATGTACAACAGCAAGTAAATACAAATAAAATGAACAAACCCCTTTTTTAAATTCTGATTAAAGCTAACTGTAGGTGCACAGGGGTGCCCATTACTTAGCCACAGTTAATGCAGCTTAAATGGGTGACGAGGATAACAAGGAAGATATATGCAAATGAAGCCACATAGCAATAGTGTAGTGGGCAGAGCATTCTCCTTACAAGCAGGCATTCCTGGTTCGAGTCCCACTGCAGCACATTCCATTTTCCTTGGCAAAGCACATCATGACCAATATTTTTGTTGCATAACCCGCTAAATAACATACATTTGTGAACTAGAGTACTGCATTAAATCCACATGTGAACTGTCAGTGTCATAATGAATAAAGCAGTATTAAGCAAATTTAAGCACCAATAAGCAGTAGTAATTATTTGTAAGCACTAGTAAGTGTGTTTAAGCCCGGTTGCATGGGGGTAAGCAATGCACACACAGGTTAAGCAATTTGGAAGCTAACTCTCTGTAAGCATCATTATCAGAGGTTAGCAGTGCTTACCCTCACGCAAACCTGTGCAAACCCACTTGCAACTGCTCAAAAGTGCCTTAATCAGTCTGTATCCAATGGCCCTTGTTCTGCCCAGCAACAAAATAAACAGTCTTGCAGGTCTTGAACCCAGGACCATATACACTGCAGTCAAAGTAGTTAACCACCAAGCCATCACAGCAGTAGAGAAGAATGAGGTATCAGCAAACAAGTATTCACTGTAATAAAATCAAATTGAACCTGTGAAAGGAATCAGTATACAGATATATATTCCATAACCAACTACATAACATAAATATGTGAACTGGACTACAGCAGTAAGCCCAGAAAGTCATGTTTAATTGTAATATAGTGTTGAAGTCCCCTAATAAAACACAAGGACCCCATACAGTGTATGTACACATGAATCATGGATACCAAGCATGCATATAAGATGTAATGAATAATAAATCAATGCCAGAAAGAAAATATAATGCAAAGTCAAATGTAAGCAACATTAAGCATTGCACAGGCCAGCTTAGGAGGTGTAAAGCAATGTGTAGGCCAGCTAACTCAATGTGCCCAGTGTTATATCCCTTTAAACAATGCCAACCTTAGGTAAGCAGGTTTGCCCATAGGTCAGCCTTTTCAAAACCAGTCAATCACAAAAAAGTTTGGGAAATCAGCCCTACTTAAACCCAAAATGCGAGAATACATCTCATAACTGGTTGGAGCTTCCCTTGCAGGCATCATGTCAGGAAGGGGAGAGGGTGTGCACTTTCGGGTGCAGCGCTGGTGCATCCAGGAGTCCAGAGTCATGGCAGGACTCCTTGTCAAAGACCATGAGCAGAGACTGCTGCAGAAGCAGTACCAATATAAGGCAAATGCCTGGAACCATCTCACCCATGACCTCACCAGTGCCACTGGCATACCCAAACTGGTGAGCAAAACAGGCATCACTATGCTGACCTGAAGCAGGGCAAGGGGGACCTCTTTGAGCAGTGGACCCAAGAGGCTAGAACGGCAGGGTATTTCCCAGCTGTGTGTATGTGTGTAATAATTGCCAGCTCATGTATATCATGGATAGGTATGGCTAAATATTCCTCTTATGTCCTCCACAGCTGCAATCAAGTGGGCCATGAACCAGAAGGCCCATGGCAGACACCTGGAGAGGTTGCAACATGAGGCAGGTCAGTAATACTCTTGCATGTACTGTCATAGGAAATAAATCTAAAAGTATTAGTAAATGAATTGCCTGTATAAAACCTGTATTGTTTAAAGCCAGTACTGCATACACTGGAAAATATCAGGAAGAGACTCATATAGTATGTATGTAAATAAAAGCATAATAGCCGGACAATAAAGGTCTAACTGCTGGACTGGATGACTGCATGTGTATACTCTGGTATCATATGGTAATGTAGATTTGCAGTCACGTAATAGTACTGTTGTATTAAGCACTGTTACCCACACCGTGCACCATAAATAGAATGTGTAGGCATGCCTCTACATGACTGGTATAATCCCCAGAGGCCATTTAGTACAACAGAGAGACACATAGACAGAAAACAGGGAAAAGGCAGACAGCAAAACATGAATAGCACATGTAACTGAGATGTGAACTGTTGTTTTTTTAGCACATGCAGCCATGGTTTGAATCCTGCCAGTGGTAGTAGACTGCATAGAGAATCATACCCAACAACTGCACAGATATGTCCAGAATGTCCAGTAAAGTGGCCCATATCTGTTGCCTGTCAACCAGTCCCCATGGGAAATCAGTGGGATGAACCCAGACATATAGGCAGCAAACAGGAAATACAACTGATTGACACACATCTATGAGAACAAAGCTAGCACACTAGCATCTCCCCAAAACCTTATGAGACTAAGAAGCCACATATATCCCATGTATACCCCCATCTTGTCAAGCTGTGGCCAGAGTGTGTACAGTAACAGAGTGAGATGTATGTGTATAATAGTAATGTGGAATCTGGTACTGTATGTGGCAACATTCAGGTAGTGCTAACAAACATTTCTCCCACAGGTCTGTCAGATACCAACACTGTGCCCAGAAATACAAGAATGATACCCTGCACTGTTACTGTTTACATTGGTATTGTATGGCATTGTGACTGATGCAGTTGTTCTGAATAATGAGGTATTACTCATCACTGTCACCCACACTGTCCTACAAAATATAACTGTGTAGGAAAACTATATAAGAGTGGTGTAATACAAGGTCAGAATGCAAAACCACAGGAGAATTAGCAGACAGAAAGCAGACAGGAGATATATAGCAATATCTATATAGCACACACAACTCTGATTGACAGTGTTTAAGTTGTATCAGACACAGCCATGGTCTGAATCCTGGGAGTGGAAGTAGACTTTATACAGAATTATACCCCACAACTGTACAGATGAGAAAAGAATGTCCAGTATATGGGCCCATATATGCTGCCTGTCCCTCTATCCCCCTGGTAAGTCTGTGGGATGATCCCAGATGTTTAGCCAGCAAACAGGGAATACAAGTGATTGTCAAACATCTATGAGAATAAACCTGTCACTGTAGCACCTCC